>NW_027048222.1:0-10389 GCF_025399875.1 Dalotia coriaria | reverse complement strand
AAAACGAATAAAAAAAATTTCGTCGTTTTTATGCTTGTTTTACGCTTTAAAAACGCAGATTAAAGCTAAAAAACGTGCTGTTTTGCTAAAAAAAAGATTTTCAAGCATTTTAGATCGTTGAAATTTTTTAAAAATAGAAGCAATATTAAAAAAAACGAATAAAAAAAAATTGTCTTTTTTATGCTGTCTTACGCGTTAAAAGGGCAGATTAAAGCTCAAACGTGCTGTTTTGCTAAAAGCAACTTCCCCTTTTTTGGATCGTTGAAATCTTTCAAAAAGGGGCAATATTAAAAAAAAAGAATAAAAAAAAATTCGTCTTTTTTATGCTGTTTTACGCGTTAAAACGCAGTTTAAAAAGCTCAAAAGTGCTGTTTTGCTAAAAAAAAGCATTTTCAAGCATTTTAGATCTTTGGGAAATCGTTCAAAAGACGCAATATTAAAAAAAAAGGGAATAATAAAAATTTCGTCTTTTTTATGCTGTTTTAGGGTTAAAAAACCCCAGAATAAAGCCCCAAACGTCCCGTTTTTAAAATAAGCATTTTCAAGCATTTTAGATCGTTGAAATCGTTCAAATAGAAGCAATATTAATAAAAACGAATAATAAAAATTGTCTTTTTTATGCTGTTTAGGGTTAAAACGAAATTAAAAAGCTCAAAACGTGTTTTTGCTCCAAAAGATTTTCAAAAATTTTTTAACCCGTTGAAACCGTTCAAATAGACGCAATATTAATAAAAACGAATAAAAAAAACTTGCCGTTTTATGCTGTTTTACGCTTTAAAAACCGCAAAGCTAAAAACGTGCTTTTTGCAAAAAATAATCATTTTCAAGCTTTTTAGATCGCAAAATCGTTCAAATAGAAGAAAATTTTAATAAAAACGAAAAAAAAAAAATTGTCTTTTTTATGTTGTTTTACGGGGTTAAAAAACGAAGATTAAAGCTCAAAAATGCTGTTTTGCTAAAATAAGCATTTTCAAGCATTTTAGATCGTTGAAATCGTTCAAATAGAAGCAATATTAATAAAAACAAATAATAAAAATTGCCGTTTTATGTTGTCGCTCGCCGCGTTGTTCCAGATTAAAGCTCAAAACGTGCTGTTTTGCTAAAATAAGTATTTTTCAAGCATTTAGATCGTTGAAATCGTTCCAAATAGACGCAATATTAATAAAAAACGAATAATGTACCAGCGATAGCTGTTTTCACGCGTTAAAACGCAGATTAAAAGCTCAAAACGTGCTGTTTTGGCGTAAATAAGCATTTTCACATTTTAGGATCGCTGGAAATCGTTCAAATAGAAGCAATATTAATAAAAAAACGAATAATAAAAATCTGTCGTTTTTATGCTGTTTTTACGCGTTAAACGCAGATTAAAGCTCAAAATGCTGTTTTGCTAAAAATAAGCATTTTCGCTATTTTAGGATCGTTGAAATCGTTCAAATAGAAGCAATATAAATAAAACGAATACGTACCTGTCGTTTTTATAGTTGTTTTACGCGTTAAAAACGCGATTAAAGCCTCAAAAACGCTGTTTTGCTGCAAATGCGCATTTTCAAGCATTTTAGATCGTTGAAATCGTTCCAAATAGACGCAATATTAATAAAACGTGAATAATAAAATTTCTGCCGTTTTTATGCTGTTTTACGCGTTTAAACCCAGATTAAAGTGCTCAAAACGTGCTTTTTGCCAAGCAAAATAAGCATTTTCAAGCATTTAGATCGTTGAAATCGTTCAAATAGAAGCAATATTAATAAAACGAATACAAGTACCCGTCGTTTTATGCTGTTTTACGCGTTAAAACGCAGATTAAAGCTCAAAACGTGCTGTTTTGCTAAAATAAGCATTTTCTACATTTTAGATCGTTGAACTGTTCAAATAGACGCGCAATAAAAATAAAACGAATAATAAAAAATTTTGTCGTTTTTATGCTGTTTTTACGCGTTAAAACGCAGAATATAGCTCAAAATCGCGCTGTTTTGCTAAAATAAGCATTTTCAAGCATTTTAGATCGTTGAAACTCGTTCAAATAGACGTAACATTAATAAATAAAACGAATAATAAAAATTCGTCGTTTTATGTTAGCCTTACGCGTTAAAATGTAGATTACAGCTCAAACGTGCTGTTTTATAAAAATAAGCATTTTTCTTAAGCATTTTTGAACGCTGAAATCGTTCAAATAGAATGCAATATTAATAAAAACGACAGCAAAAAATTCGTCGTTTTATGCTGTTACGTTAAAATGCGATTAAAAGCTCAAACGTGCTGTTTTGCCAAAAATAAGCATTTTCAAGCATTTTAGATCGCCGCTGAAATCGTTTAAATAGAAGCAAATAATAATAAAAACGAATAATAAAAATTCGTCAGTTTTTAGCGTCTTACGCGTTAAACGCAGATTAAAGCTCTTCAAACGTGCTGTTTTTGCTAAAATAAGCACTTTCAAGCATTTAGGATCAAGCTGGAAATCGTTCAAATAGACGCAATATTAATAAAAAACAACAATAAAAAAAATTCGTCGCTTTTATGCTGTTTTACGCGTTAAACGCAGATTAAAAGCTCAAAACGTGCTGTTTTTGCAAAAATAAGCATTTTCGCCATTTTGTGATCGTTGAAATCGTTCAGCCAGACGCAATATTAATAAAAACGAATAATAAAAACTTCGTCGTTTTTATGCTGTTTTACGCGTTAAAACGCAGATTAAAAGCTAAAAACGTGCTTTTTTGCTAAAATAATCATTTTCAAGCATTTTAGATCGTTGAAATCGTTCAAATAGAAGCAATATTAATAAAAACGAATAATAAAAATTCGTCGTTTTATGCTGTTTTACGCGTTAAAACGCAGATTAAAGCCCAAAAGTGCTTTTTTGCTAAAATAAGCATTTTCCCCATTTTAGATCGTTGAAAATCGTTCAAATAGACGCAATATTAATAAAAACGAATAATAAAATTTCGTCGTTTTAAGCTGTTTTACGCGTTAAAACGCAGAATAAAGCTCCAAACGTGCTGTTTTGCTAAAAAAAGCATTTTCAAGCATTTTAGATCGTTGAAATCGTTCAAATAGAAGCATATTAAAAAAAAAACGAATAATAAAAATTCGTCGTTTTATGCTGTTTTACGCGTTAAAACGGAGATTAAAGCTCAAAACGTGCTGTTTTGCTACAATAAGCATTTTCAAGCATTTTAGATCGTGAAATCGTTCAAATAGACGCAATATTAATAAAAAACGAATAATAAAACTTCGTCGTTTTTTAGCTGTTTTACGCGTTAAAACGCGTTTAAAAGCTCAAAAACGGCCGTTTTGCTAAAATAATATTTTCAAGCATTTTAGATCGTCGAAATCGTTCAAATAGAAGACATTAATAAAAACGAATAATAAAAATTCGTCGTTTTATGTTGTTTTAGCGTTAAAACGCAGATTTAAAGCTCAAAATGCTGTTTTGCTAAAATAAGCATTTTCAAGCATTTTAGATCGTCGAAATCGTTCAAATAGAAGCAATATTAATAAAACGAATAATAAAAATCGTCGTTTTTATGCTGTTTTACGCGTTAAAACGCAGATTAAAGCTCAAAACGTGCTGTTTTGTTTAAAATAAAGCATTTTCAAGCATTTAGATCTTTGAAATCGTTTAAATAGAAGCAATATTAATAAAAAACGAATAATAAAAATTCGTCATTTTTATGCTGTCTTACGCGTTAAAACGCAGTTTAAAAAGCTCAAAACGTGCTGTTTTGCTAAAATAAGCACTTTCGCATTTTAGATCGTTGAAATCGTTCAAATAAACGCAATATTAAAAAAAAACGAATAAAAAAAAAATTCGTCTTTTTTATGCTGTTTTACGCGTTAAAACGCAGATTAAAGCTCAAACGGGGCCGTTTTGCTAAAATAAGCATTTTCAAGCATTTTAGATCGTTGAAATCGTTTAAATAGAAGCAATATTAAAAAAAAACGAATAAAAAAAAATTTGCCTTTTTTATGTTGTCTTACGCGTTAAAACGAGATTAAAGCTAAAAACGGCTGTTTTGCTAAAATAAGAAATTTTCGCATTTTAGATCGTTGAAACCCGCAAATAGACGCAATATTAATAAAAACGAATAAAAAAAAATTCGTCTTTTTTATGTTGTTTTACGCTTTAAAAAACGCGATTAAAGCTCAAACGTGCTGTTTTGCTAAAATAATCATTTTCAAGCATTTTAGATCGTTGAAATTTGTTAAAATGGGAAAATATTAAAAAAAACAATAAAAAAAAATTCGTCGTTTTATGCTTTTTTACGCGTTAAAATGCAGATTACAGCTAAAAAACGTGCTGTTTTGCTAAAATAAGCATTTTCAAGCTTTTTTGATCGTTAAAAATCGTTAAAAATAAAAGGGCTATTAAAAAAAAACGAAAAAAAAAAAACCCTTTTGTATTTTTTATGCTGTTTTACGCTTTAAAAAACGCAGATTAAAGCTAAAAAACGTGCTTTTTTTGCTCAAGCATTTTCCCCATTTTAGATCGGGGAAATCGTTTAAATAGAAGCAATATTAAAAAAACAAAATAATAAAATCGGGTCATTTTTATGTTTGTCTTACGCGTTAAAACGCCAGTTTAAAAAGTCTAAAAAACGTGTTTTTTTGTTTAAAATAAGCACTTTCAAGCATTTTGGGATCGTTAAAATGTTCAAATAAACGAAATTTTAAATTTAAAAACGAATAAAAAAAATTTCGTCTTTTTTATGTTGTTTTAGGGTTAAAAACGCAGTTTAAAAAGCTAAAAAGGGCTGTTTTTAAAAAAAGCTTTTTCAAGCATTTTAGATCGTTGAAATCGTTCAAATAGACGAAATTTAATTAAAAAAAACGAAAATAAAACTTCGTCTTTTTTATGTTCCCTTTAAACGCGTTAAACGCAGTTTAAAAACCCCCAAAACGTGCTGTTTTGCAAAAATAATCATTTTCAAGCATTTTAGAGGGAAACCCCCTTTCCCAAATAGAAGAATTATTAATAAAACGAATAAAAAAAAATTCTGCCGTTTTATGCGTTTTAGGGTTAAAACGGATTAAAGCTAAAAAAGTGCTGTTTTGCTAAAAAAGCATTTTCAAGCATTTTAGATCGTTAAAACCGTTCAAATAGAGGGGAATATTAATAAAAACGAATAAAAAAAAATTGTCTTTTTTATGCTGTTTTACGCGCTTAAAATGCAGATTACACCCCAAAAAGGGCTGTTTTGCTAAAAAAAAAGCTTTTTCCCCATTTTGACGGGGAAACCGTTCAAATGGGAAGCAATATTAAAAAAACAAAAAAAAAAAATTTTTTCTTTTTTATGCTGTTTTACCCCAAAAAGGGCGATTAAAGCCCAAAGGGCTTTTTTTCAAAAACATTTTCAAGCATTTTGGGATCGGGGAAATCGTTTAAATAAAAGGGTTTAAATTAAAAAAAACGAATAAATAAAAAAATTGTCTTTTTTCCGCCTTACGCGTTAAAACGCGGGATAAACCCTTCAAAACGGCTGTTTTGCTAAAATAAGCATCCATTTTTAGATCGTTGAAACCCCGTTCAAATAGACCCCCAAATTAAAAAAAAAACGAATAAAAAAAAATTCCCGTCTTTTTTAATTGCTGTTTTACGCGAAAACGCAGATTAAAGCTCAAAACGCGCTGTTTTGCTAAAATAAGTTTTTTAAAGGATCGTTGAAATCGTTCAAATAGAAGAATATTAAAAAAAACGAATAAAAAAATTCGTCTTTTTTATGCTGTTTTAGGGTTAAAACGCAGATTGGCTCAAAATGTGTTTTTTTTTAAAAAAATAAGCTTTTTCCCAAGAAAGATCGTTGAAATCGTTCAAATAGACGCAAATTAATAAAAACAAAAAAAAAAATTCGTCGTTTTTATCCCTGTTTACGCGTTAAAATGCAGATTCAGCTCAAAACGTGCTGTTTTGCTAAAAGGGGTTTTCAAGCATTTTGATCGTTGAAATCGTTCAAATAGAAGCAAATTAATAAAAAACGAATAAAAAAAAAATTTCGTCGTTTTATGCTGTTTTACGCTTTAAAAAACGCAGATTAAAGCTCAAAACGTCCCGGTTTTGGCCAAAAAATAAGCATTTTCCCCTTTTTTGGATCTTTGGGAAATCGTTTAAATAAAAGGGCAAATTAAAAAAAAAGGGAAAATCAAAAATTGGGCCTTTTTTATGTTCCCCACGCTTTAAAAAAACGCAGAAAAGTTAAAAACGTGCTTTTTTTTCCCAAAAATAAGCACTTTCCCCATTTTAGATCGTTAAACCGTTCAAATGGGACGAATTATTAAAAAAAACGAATAAAAAAAACCTGTCGTTTTATGCTTTTTTAGGGTTAAAACGCAGATTAAACCCTTCAAAACGTGCTGTTTTGCTAAAAAAAAGATTTTCAAGCATTTTAGATCGTTGAAATCGTTAAAAATAGAAGTATTAAAAAAAACCAAAAAAAAAATTCGTCGTTTTTATGCTTTTTTTAGGGTTAAAACCCCAGTTTAAAAAGCCCCAAAATGTGCGGGGTTTTGCTAAAATAAGCATTTTCAAGCATTTTAGATGTTGAAATCGTTCAAATAGACGCAATATTAAAAAAAAACGAATAAAAAAATTGTCTTTTTTGGGCTTTTTTTACGCGTTAAAATGCAGATTACAGCTAAAAATGCTGTTTTGCTAAAATAAGCATTTTCAAGCTTTTTTGATCGTTGAAACCTTTCCCAAATCAAATAGAAGTAATATTAATAAAAACGAATAATAAAAATTTCGTCGTTTTATGCTGTTTTACGCAGTTAAAACGCAGAATAAAGCTCCAAACGTGCTGTTTTGCTAAAATAAGCATTTTCAAGCATTTTAGATCGTTGAAATCGTTCAAATAGAAGCAATATTAATAAGGACAATAAAAATTCGTCGTTTTATGCTGTTTTTGCGCGTTAAACGCAGATTAAAACTCAAAACGTGCTGTTTGCTACAATAAGCATTTTCAAGCATTTTTAGATCGTTGAAATCGTTCAAATAGACGCAATATTAATAAAAACGAATAATAAAAACTTCGTCGTTTTTATGCTGTTTTACGCGTTAAAACGCAGCAAAAGCTCAAAACGTGCTGTTTTGCTAAAATAATCATTTTTCAAGCATTTTAGATCGTCCGAAATCGTTCAAATAGAAGCAATATTAATAAAACAGCGAATAATAAAAAAATTCGTCGTTTTTATGCTGTTTTACGCGTTAAAACGCAGATTAAAACTCAAAAAATGCTGTTTGCTAAAAAAAAAATTTTTTAAATTTTTAAAAAAATTTTTAAAAAAAAAAAAAAATTTTCCGTTTTTTTTTTTTTTTTTTAAAAAAAAAAATTTTTTTTTTTTTAAAAAATTTTTTTTTTTTGGGGGGGTTTTAAAAAAAAAAAAAAAAAATTTTTTTTAAAAAGGTTCTTTTTTTCCAAAAAAAAGGGTTTTTTTAAAAAAAAAAAAAAAATTTTTTAAAAATTTTTTAAAAATTTAAAAAAAACCAAAAAAAAAAAAATTTTTAAATTTTTGTTTTATTTTTTTAAAAAAAACCCCCCTTTTTGCTTTTTTTAAAAAATTTTTTTTTTTTCCCCCAAAAAAAAAAATTTTTTAAAAAAAAAAAAAAAATTTTTTTTTTTTTTTTAAAAAAAAAAAAAAAATTTTTTTTTTTAAAAAATTTTAAAAAAAATTTTTTTTTTGGTTTAAAAAAATAAAAAAAAAAAAATTTTTGGTTTTTTTTTCCTTTTGGGGGAAAAAAAAAAGGCCCTTTTGTTTTTTAAAAAAAAAAATTTTAAAATTTTTAAAGGGTTAAATTTTAAAAATAAAAATAAAAAAAAAAAAAAAAAATTTTTTTTTTTTTTTTTAAAAAAAAAAAAAATTTTTTTTTAAAATTTTTTTTAAATTTTAAAAATTTAAAATGGAAATAAAAAAAAATAAAAAAATTTTTTTTTTTTTCCAAAAACCGGGAAAAAAAAAAAAAAAGGGGCCTTTTTAAAAAAAATTTTTAAAAAGGGAAAATTTCAAAAAAAAAATTTTAAAAAAAAAAAAAAAAAAATTTTTTTTTTTTTTTTTTAAAAAAAAAAAATTTTTTTTAAAAAAAAATTTTAAAATTTTAAATCTTTAAATGGAAAAAAAAAAAAAAAAAAAAAAATTTTTTTTGGTTTTTTTTTTTCCTTAAAAAAAAAAAAAAATTTTTTTTTAAAAAAAAATTTTTAAATTTTAAAACCGAAAAAAATTTAAAAAAAAAAAAAAAAAAAAAAATTTTTTTTTTTTTTTAAAAAGGGGAAAAAAAAAATTTTTTTTTAAAATTTTTTTTGGGTTTTAAAGGGTTTAAAAAAAAAAAAAAAAAAAAAAAAATTTTTTTTTTTTTTTTTAAAAAAAGGAAAAAAAAAAACCCCTTTTTTTTAAAAAAAATTTTTTTTTAAAAAATTTTTTTTTAAAACCCAAAAAAAAAAAATTAAAAAAAAAAAAAAATTTTTTTTTTTTAAAAAAAAAAAGGGGGGAAAAAAAAAAATTTTTTTTAAAAAAATTTTTTTTTGGTTTTTTTTAAAAAAATTTTAAAAAAAAAAAAAAAACCGTTTTTTTTTCCTTTTTAAAGCGAAAAAACCCCAAAAATTTTTTTTAAAAAAAAATTTTTTTTTAAAAAATTTTTGGTTTTAAAAATTTTAAAAAAAAAAAAAAAAAAATTTTTTAAAAAAAAAAATTTTTTTCCAAAAAACCTTTGAAAAAACCCCAAAACCTTAAAAAAAAAAAATTTTTTTTTAAAATTTAAATTTTAAATTTTTAAAAAAAAAAAAAAAAAAATTTTTTTTAAAAAAAAAATTTTTTTTTTTTTTTTAAAAAAATTTTTTTTAAAATTTTTTTTTAGAAAAAAAAAAAAAAAAATTTTTTTTTTTTTTTTTTAAAAAAAAAAATTTTTTTTTTGGGTTAAAAAAATTTTTTTTTTTAAAAAAAATTTTAAAAAAAATTTTTTTAAAAATTTTAAAAAAAATTTTTAAAAAAAAAAATTTTCCTTTTTGCTGTTTTCCAAAAAACCAAAAAAAAAAAATTTTTTTTCAAAAAAATTTTAAAAAAAATTTTAAAAAATTTTCTTTTTTTTTAAAAAAAAAAAAAAAAAAATTTTTTTTTAAAATTTTAAAAAAAATTTTTTTAAAAAAATTTTTTTAAAAAAATTTTAAAGTTTTTAAAAAAAATTTGGTTTTTTTTTAAAAAATTTAAAAAAAAAATTAAAAAAAACTTTTTTTTTTTTTAAAAAAAAATTTTTTTTTTTTGGGGTTTTTTCCCAAATTTTTAAAAAGTTTTTAAAAAAAAAATTTTTTTTTTTTTCCCCAAAAAATTTAAAAAAAAAAAAAAAATTTTTTTTTTTTTTAAAAAAATTTTTTTAAAAAAATTTTTTAAAAAAAAATTTTTAAAAAAAAAAAAAAGGGGTTTTTAAATTTTTTTTAAAAAAAAAAAAAAAAAAAAAGGTTTTTTTTTTTAAAAAAAAAAAAAATTGGTTTTGTTAAAAAAAAAATTTTTAAAAAAAAAAAAAAAGGGGAAAAAATTTAAAAAAAAAAAAAAAACGTTTTTTTTT
This sequence comes from Dalotia coriaria, assembly GCF_025399875.1. Lineage (NCBI taxonomy): Eukaryota > Metazoa > Arthropoda > Insecta > Coleoptera > Staphylinidae > Dalotia > Dalotia coriaria. Next base: position 845 of record NW_027048222.1, on the reverse strand, counting down.
TCCAAAAAAACCTTTTAAATTTAAAATTTTTAAAAAAAAAAAAAAAATTTTTTTTAAAATTTTTTTTTTTCCCGCTTAAAAAAAAAAATTAAAACCTTTTTTTTTTTTTTAAAAAAAAGTTAAAACTTTTTTTTTTAAAAAAAAAAAAAAAAATTTTTGGGGGGTTAAATTTTTTTAAAAAAAAAAAAAAAAAAAAAAATTTTTTAAAAAAAATTTTTTTGGAAAAAGGTTAAACCAAAATTTTTTAAAAAACAAAAAAAAAATTTTTTGGGGGTTTTAAAATTTTTTTGGGGAAAAAAATTTTTAAAAAAAAAAAGGTGTTTTTTTTTTTAAAATAAGCATTTTCAAGCATTTTGATGTTAAAATCGTTCAAATAGAGCAATATTAATAAAAAAAATAAAAAATTTCGTCTTTTTTATGGACGCTTTAAAAAGCAGATTAAACCAAAAGGGTTTTTTGCAAAAAAAGCTTTTCGCTTTTTTTTAATCGTTAAATGAAATAAAAAAAAAAAAAAAAAATTAAAAATTCTTTTTTGCTTTTTACGCGTTAAACCAATTTCAAAAGGCTTTTAAAAAATAAGCTTAAATTTTTAAATTTTGGAAATTTAAAAAACGAAATTTTAAAAAAAAACGAAAAAAAATTCCCGGTTTTTTAGTTTTTTTTAGCTTAAAACGCGTTCTAAAAGGCTTTTTCAAAATAAAGATTTTAACATTTTAATTTTAAATTTAAAAACCCAATAAAAAAAACTTTAAAAAAACCGTCTTTTTAGGTTAGCTTAAAACGCGTTGCAAAAAAACCCCTTTTTGAAAAATAATCTTTTCAAGCATTTTAATTTAAACTTCCGT
>NW_027048221.1:0-10395 GCF_025399875.1 Dalotia coriaria | reverse complement strand
TACGGAAAACATAAAACTCAAACTGCTTTTTTGCTAAAAAAAGCATTTAAGCTAAAATCGTTAGCGCAATATTAAAAAACGATAAAAAATCGTTGAAATGTGTTTATAAAACGAATTAAACAAACGATGTAAATTTGTAAAGTTTTAGCTTTTTACGCGTTAAAACGCTGATTAAAGCAAAAGTAAAAGTTATACAAAATAAGCATTTTAAGCTTTGGTTAGATCGTTAGAAATCGTTCAAATTGACGCAATAATAAAAACGAATATAAATTTTCAGTTTTAATGGTTTACGCTTAAAAAAACGAATTAAACTCAAAACATTTGCTGTTTTTGCTATTATAAGCATTTTCAAGAAATTTTACGATCGTTGAAAATCGTTCAAAATAATTTTAAGCATTTAGATTAAAACATAATAAAAATTAGTCGTTTTTATGATAATTTCACGTTTAACGCAGTTTAAAGCGTCAAAACGTGCTTTTGCTAAAATAAAAGCATTTTCAAGCATTTTAGATCTTTGAAATCGTTGAAATAGAGCAATATAATAAAAACGAATAATAAAAATTCGAATGTTTTAAAATTCTTTTGTTTTACGCGTTAAAACGCAGATTAAAGCTCAAAACGTGCTGTTTTGCTAAAATAAGCATTTTCAACATTTTAGATCGTTGAAATCGTTCAAATAGACGCAAATAAAAAAAACGAATAATAAAAATTTCGTCGTTTTTTGCTGTTTTACGCGTTAAAACGCTGATTAAAGCTCAAAACGTGCTGTTTTACAGCGCTAAAATAAGCATTTTTGAAGCATTTTAGATCGTTGAAATCGTTCAGGAAATAGACGCAATATTAATAAAAACGAATAATAAAAAATTCATCGTTTTATGTTGTTTACGCGCTAAAACGCAGATTAAAGCTCAAAACGATGCTGTTTTGCTAAAATAAGCATTTTCAAGCATTTTTAGATCGTTGAAATCGTTCAAAATAGAAGCAATATTAATAAAAACGATAAAAATTTCGTCGGTTTTATGCTTTTGTTTTACGCGTTAAAACGCAGATTAAACTCAAAACGTGCTGTTTTGCTTTAAAATAAGCATTTTCAAGCATTTTAGATCGTTGCGTCGTTTAAATAGAAGCAATAGTAATAAAAACGAATAATAAAAAATTCGTCATTTTATGCTTTTGTTTTACGCGTTAAAACGCAGATTTAAAGCTCAAAACGTGCTGTTTTGCTTTAAAATAAACATTTTCAAGCATTTTAGATCGTTGAAATCCTGGAAATGGACGCAATATTAATAAAAACGAATAATAAAAAATTCGTCGTTTTTATGCTGTTTTGCGCGTTAAAACGCAGAATAAAACTCAAAACGTGCTGTTTTTGCTAAAATAAGCATTTTCAGAAGCATTTTAAGATCGTTGAAATCGTTTAAATAAAGCAATATTAATGACAGATAATAAAAATTTCGTCATTTTATGCTGTTTTACGCGTTAAAACGCAGATTAAAGCTCAAAACGTGCTGTTTTGCTAAAATAAGCACTTTCAGCATTTTAGATCGTTGAAATCGTTCAAATAGACGCAATATTAATAAAAACGAATAATAAAAATTCGTCGTTTTATGCTGTTTTACGCGTTAAAACGCAGAATAAAGCTCAAGCGTACTGTTTTGCTTAAAATAAGCATTTTCAAGCATTTTTGAATCGTTGAAATCGTTCAAATAGACGCAATATTAATAAAAACGAATAATAAAATTTCTTCGTTTTTTATGCTGTTTTACGCGTTAAAACGCTGATTAAAGCTCAAAACGTGCTGTTTTGCTAAAATAAGCATTTTCAAGCATTTTAGATGGATTTGAAATCGTTGGAAATAGAAGCAATATGAATAAAAACGAATAAAAAATTCGTCGTTTTTATGCTTGTTTTACGCGTTAAAACGCAGATTAAAGCTCAAAACGTGCTGTTTCAAAATAAAGCATTTTCAAGCATTTTAGATCGTTGAAATCGTTCAAATAGACGCAATATGGAATAAAAACGAATAATAAAATTTCTTCGTTTTTATGCTGTTTTACGCGTTAAAACTGATTAAAGCTCAAAAACGTGCTGTTTTTGCTAAAATAAGCATTTTCGGAAGCATTTTTATATCGTTGAAATCGTTCAAATAGACGCAATATTAATAAAAACGAATAATAAAAATTCATCGTTTTATACTGTTTTACGCGTTAGAAACGCGGTTACAGCTCAAAGCGTGCTGTTTTGCTAAAATAAGCATTTCCAAGCATTTTAGATCGTGAAATCATTCAAATAGACGCAATATTGTAAAAACGAATAATAAAAATTTCGTCGTTTTTATGCTGTTTTACGCGTTAAAACGCAGATTAAAAAGCTCAAAACGTGCTGTTTTGCTAAAATAAAGCATTTTCAAGCATTTTATATCGTTGAAATCGTTGCAAATAGACGCAATATTAATAAAAACGAATAATAAAAATTTCTTCGTTTTATGCTGTTTTTACGCGTTAAAACGCTGATTAAGCTCAAAACGTGCTGTTTTGCTGAAATAAGCATTTTCAAGCATTTTAGATCGTTGAAATCGTTTAAATAGAAACGTAATAAAAACGAATAATAAAAAATTCGTCGTTTTATCAACATTTTTACGCGTTAAAACGCAGATGCAGCTCAAAACGTGCTGTTTTGCTAAAATAAGCATTTCAAGCATTTTAGATCGTTGAAATCATTCAAATAGAAGCAATATTAATAAAAACGAATAATAAATTTCGTCGTTTTTATGCTGTTTTACGCGTTAAAACGCAGATTAAAGCTCAAAACGTGCTGTTTTTGCTTTAAAATATGCATTTTCAAGCATTTTAGATCGGTGAAATCGTTCAAAATAGAAGCAATAGTAATAAAAACGAACAATAAAATTCGTCGTTTTAGCCAACTTGTTTTTACGCGTTAAAAACGCAGATTAAAGCTCAAAACGTGCTGTTTTGCTAAAATAAGCATTTTCAAGCATTTTAGATCGTTCAAAATCGTTCAGAGAAATAGACGCAATAAAATAAAAACGAATAATAAAAATTTCGTCGTTTTTATGCTGTTTTACGCGTTTAAACGCGTTAAAACTCAAAACGTGCTGTTTTTGCTAAATTAAGCATTTTCAAGCATTTTTAGATCGTTGAAATCGTTTAAATAGAAGCAATATTAATAAAAACGAATAATAAAAAATTCGTCATTTTATGCTGTTTTTACGCGTTAAACACAGATTAAAAGCTCGCGTGCTGTTTTTGCTGGAAATATAAGCATTTTCAAGCATTTTAGATCGTTGAAATCGTTCCAAATAGAAGCAATATTGGCAAACGAATAATAAAATTTCGTCGTTTTATGCTGTTTTACGCGTTAAAACGCAGATTAAACTCAAACGTGCTGTTTTGCTAAAATAAGCATTTTCAGCATTTTAGATCGTTTGAAATCGTTTAAATAGAAGCAATATTAATAAAAACGAATAATAAAAAATTCGTCATTTTTTATGCTGTTTTACGCGTTAAACGCAGATTAAAACTCAAAACGTGCTGTTTGCTAAAATAAGCATTTCAAAAGCATTTTAGATCGTTGAAATCGTTCAAATAGACGCAATATTAATAAAAACGAATAATAAAAATTTCGTCGTTTTATGCTGTTTTACGCGTTAAACGCAGATTAAAGCTCAAAACGTGCTGTTTTGCTAAAATAAGCATTTTCAACATTTAGATCATTGAAATCGTTCAAATAGACGCAATATTAATAAAAACGAATAATAAAATTTCGTCGTTTTTGTAACTTTTGTTTTACGCGTTAAAACGCTGATTAAAAACTCAAAACGTGCTGTTTTGCTAAAATAAGCGCATTTTCAAAGCATTTTAGATCGTTGAAATCGTTCAAATAGCGCAATGATAATAAAAACGAATAATAAAAATTCATCGTTTTTATGCTGTTTTACGCGCTAAACGCAGCTAAAACGTGCTGTTTTGCTTCAAAATAAGCATTTTCAAGCATTTTAGATCGTTGAAATCGTTCAGAAATAGAAGCAATATTAATAAAAACGAATAATAAAAAATTTCGTCGGTTTTATGCTGTTTTGCGCGTTAAAACGCAGATTAAAACTCAAAAACGTGCTGTTTTGCTAAAATAAAGCATTTTCAAGCATTTTTAGATCGTTGAAATCGTTTAAATAGAAGCAATATTAATAAAAACGAATAATACTTCGTCATTTTTATGCTGTTTACGCGTTAAAACGCAGATTAAAACTCAAAACGATGCTGTTTTGCTAAAATAAGCATTTTCAAGCATTTTAGATCGTTGAAATCGTTCAAATAGACGCAATATTAATAAAAACGAATAATGTCTAAAATTTCGTCGTTTTTATGCTGTTTACGTTAAACGCGAATAAACTCAAAACGTGCTGTTTTGCTAAAATAAAAACATTTTCAAGCATTTTAGATCGTTGAAATCGTTTTAAATAGAAGCAATATTAATAAAAACGAATAATAAAAAATTCGTCATTTTATGCTGTTTTTACGTTAAAGCACAGATTAAAGCTCAAAACGTGCTGTTTTTGCTAAAATAAGCATTTTTCAAGCATTTTAGATCGTTGAAATCGTTCAAATAGACGCAATATTAATAAAACGAATAATAAAAAAATTCGTCGTTTTATGCTGTTTTACCTTTAAACGCAGAATAAAGCTCAAAACGTGCTGTTTTGCTAAAATAAGCATTTTTCAAGCATTTTAGATCGTTGAAATCGTTCGATAGACGCAATATTAATAAAAACGAATAATAAAATTTCTTCGTTTTTATGCTGTTTACCGCGCGTTAAAACGCGCTGATTAAAAGCTCCGCGTGCCATTTTTTGCTAAAATATAAAGCATTTTCAAAGCATTTTAGATCGTTGAAATCGTTCAAATAGAAGCAATATGAATAAAACGAATAATAAAAAATTCGTCGTTTTTATGCTGTTTACGCGTTAAAACGCAGATTAAAAGCTCAAAACGTACTGTTTTGCACAAAATAAGCATTTTCAGAAGCATTTTTTAGATCGTTGAAATCACGTTCAAATAGACGCAATATGAATAAAAGAGCAGATAATAAAAATTTCTTCGTTTTTTATGCTGTTTTACGCGTTAAAACGCTGGTTAAGCTCCAGCGTACTGTTTTGCTGGAAATAAGCATTTTCAAGCATTTTATATCGTTGAAATCGTTCAAATAGACTAATATTAATAAAAACGAATAATAAATTCGTCGTTTTATGCTGTTTTACGCGCAAAACGCAGATTACAGCTCAAACGTGCTGTTTTTGCTAAAATAAGCATTTCCAAGCATTTTAGATCGTTGAAATCATTCAAATAGAAGCAATATTAACAAAAAACGAATAAAAATTTCACGTCGTTTTTTTATGCTGTTTGCGTTTAAACGCAGATTAAAGCTCAAAGTACGGTTTTGCTGAAATGTCAAGCATTTTAGATCGTTGAAATCGTTCAAATAGACGCAATATTAATAAAAACGAATAATAAAAGAAATTTCTTCGTTTTTATGCTGTTTTACGCGTTAAAACGCTGATTAAACTCAAAACGTGCTGTTTTGCTAAAATAACATTTTCAAGCATTTTTAGATCGTTGGAAATCGTTCAAATAGAAACGTATTAATAAAACGAATAATAAAAATTCGTCGTTTTTATGCTGTTTTACGCGTTAAACGCAGATTACAGCTCAAAACGTGCTGTTTTGTAAAATAAACGCATTTCCAAGCATTTTTAGATCGTTAAAATCATTCAAATAGAAGCAATATTAATAAAACGAATAATAAAAATTTCGTCGTTTTTATGCTGTTTTACGCGTTAAAACGCAGATTAAAGCTCAAAACGTGCTGTTTTGCTAAAATATGCATTTTCAAGCATTTTAAGTCGGTAGAAATCGTTCAAATGAAACAATATTACTAAAAACGAACAATAAAAATTCGTCGTTTTATGCTGAACACGCGTTAAAACGCGTTAAAGCTCAAAACGTGCTGTTTGCTAAAATAAGCATTTTCAAGCATTTTTAGATCGTTGAAATCGTTCAAATAGACGCAATAAAAATAAAAAACGAATGGCAAGAACGTCGTTTTATGCTGTTTACGCGCCCAAACGCAGATTAAAGCTCAAAACGTGCTGTTTTGCTAAATTAAGCATTTCGGCATTTTTAGATCGTTGAAATCGTTTAAATAGAAGCAATATTAATAAAAACGAATAATAAAAAAATTCGTCATTTTTATGCTGTTTTACGCGTTAAAACGCAGATTAAAGAAGCTCAAAACGTGCTGTTTTGCTAAAATAAAGCATTTTCAAGCATTTTAGATCGTTGAAAATCGTTCAAATAGAAGCAATATTAATAAAAACGAATAATAAAAATTTCGTCGTTTTTATGTTTTTCGCGTTAAACGCAGATTAAAACTCAAAACGTGCTGTTTTGCTAAAATAAGCATTCAAACATTTTAGATCGTTGAAATCGTTTAAATAAACAATATTATTAAAAAACGAATAATAAAAAATTCGTCATTTTATGCTGTTTTTACGCGTTAAAACGCAGATTAAAAGCTCAAAACATTAACATTTTGCTAAAATAAGCATTTTCAAGCATTTTAGATCGTTGAAATCGTTTCAAATAGACGCAATATTAATAAAAACGGAATAATAAAAATTTCGTCGTTTTTATGCTGTTTTACGCGCGTTAAAACGCAGAATAAAGCTCAAAACGTGCTGTTTTGCTAAAATAAGCATTTTTCAAGCATTTTAGATCGTTGAAATCGTTCAAATAGAAGCAATATTAATAAAACGAATAATAAAAATTCGTCGTTTTATGCTGTTTTACGCGTTAAAACGCAGAATAAAGCACAAAACGTGCTGTTTTTTGCTAAAAATAAGCATTTTCAAGCATTTTAGATCGTTGAAATCGGTCAAATAGAAGCAATATTAATAAAAACGAATAATAAAAATTCGTCGTTTTTATGCTGTTTACGCGTTAAAACGCAGATTAAACTCAAAACGTTAACATTTTTTGCTAAAATATAAGCATTTTCAAGCATTTTAGATCGTTGAAATCGTTCAAATAAGCAATATTAATAAAAACGAATAATAAAAAATTCGTCGTTTTTTGTGTTTTTACGCGTTAAACGCCAGATTAAAGCTCAAACGTGCTGTTTTGCTAAAATAAGCATTTTCAAGCATTTTAGATCGTTGAAATCGTTTAAATAGAAGAAAATTTTAATAAAAACGAATAATAAAAAATTCGTCTTTTTTATGTTGTTTTACGCGTTAAAACGCAGATTAAAAGCTCAAAACGTCTGTTTTGCTAAAATAAGCATTTTCAAGCATTTTAGATCGTTGAAATCGTTCAAATAGACGCAATATTAATAAAAACGAATAATAAAAATTTCGTCTTTTTTATGCTGTTTTACGCGTTAAAACGCAGAATAAAGCTCAAAACGTGCTGTTTTGCTAAAATAAGCATTTTCAAGCATTTTAGATCGTTGAAATGTTCAAATAGAAGCAATATTAAAAAAAACGAATAATAAAAATTCGTCTTTTTTATGCTTTTTTACGCTTTAAAAAACGCAGAATAAAGCACAAAAACGTGCTGTTTTGCTAAAAATAAGCATTTTCAAGCATTTTAGATCTTTGGGAAATCGGTCAAATAGAAGCAATATTAAAAAAAAACGAATAATAAAAATTCGTCTTTTTTATGCTGTTTACGCGTTAAAACGCAGATTAAAGCTCAAAACGTGCTGTTTTGCAAAAAATAAGCATTTTCAAGCATTTTAGATCGTTGAAATCGTTCAAATAAAAGCAATATTAATAAAAACGAATAATAAAAATCGTCGTTTTATGCTGTTTTACGCGTTAAACGCAGATTAAAGCTAAAAACGTGCTGTTTTGCTAAATAATCATTTTCGCATTTTAGATCGTTGAAATCGTTCAAATAGACGCAATATTAATAAAAACGAATAATAAAATTTCGTCGTTTTATGCTTTTTACGCGTTAAAACGCAGATTAAAGCTCAAAACGTGCTGTTTTGCTAAAATAAGCATTTTCAAGCATTTGAGATCGTTGAAATCGTTCAAATAGAAGCAATATTAATAAAACGAATAATAAAAATTCCGTTTTATGTTTTTACGCGTTAAAACGCAGATTAAACCCTTCAAAACGTGCTGTTTTGCTAAAATAAGCATTTTCAAGCATTTTAGATCGTTGAAATCGTTCAAATAGATGCAAAAATAAAAAACGAATAAAAAAAAATTTCGCCTTTTTTATGCTGTTTTACGCGTGAAAACGCAGAATAAAGCTCAAAACTGCTGTTTTGCAAAAAATAAGCATTTTCAAGCATTTTAGATCGTTGAAATCGTTCAAATAGACGCAATATTAAAAAAAAACGAATAAAAAAAAATTTCGTCTTTTTTATGCTGTTTACGCGTTAAACGCAGATTAAGGCTAAAACGTGCTGTTTTGCTAAAATAAGCATTTTCGAGCATTTTAGATCGTTGAAATCGTTCAAATAGACGCAATATTAATAAAAAACGAATAATAAAATTTCGTCGTTTTATGCTGTTTTACGCGTTAAAACGCAGAATAAAAGCTCAAACGTGCTGTTTTGCTAAAATAAGCATTTTCAAGCATTTAGATCGTTGAAATCGTTCAAATAGACGCAATATTAATAAAAACGAATAATAAAATTTCTTCGTTTTTATGCTGTTTTACGCGTTAAAACGCTGATTAAAGCTCAAAACGTGCTGCTTTGCTAAAATAAGCATTTTCAAGCATTTTAGATCGTTGAAATCGTTCAAATAGAAGCAATATTAATAAAAACGAATAATAAAAATTCGTCGTTTTATGTTGTTTTACGCGTTAAAACGCAGATTACAGCTCAAAACGTGCTGTTTTGCTAAAATAATCATTTTCAAGCATTTTAGATCGTTGAAATCGTTCAAATAGACGCAATATTAATAAAAACGAATAAAAAAAATTTCGTCGTTTTTATGCTTTTACGCGTTAAAACGCAGATTAAACTCAAAAACGTGCTGTTTTGCAAAATAAGCATTTTCAAGCATTTGAGATCGTTGAAATCGTTCAAATAGAAGAAATTTAATAAAACAAATAATAAAAATTCGTCGTTTTATGTGTTTAGGGTTAAAACGCAGAATTAAAACTCAAAACGTGCGTTTTGCTAAAAAAAGCATTTTCAAGCATTTTAGATCGTTGAAATCGTTCAATAGACGCAATAAAAATAAACGAATAAAAAAAATTTTCCCTTTTATGTGTTTTACGCGTTAAAACGCAGATTAAGGCTAAAAACGTGCTGTTTGCTAAAATAAGCATTTTCAGATGATCGTTGAAATGTTCAAATAGACGCAATATTAATAAAAACGAATAATAAAAGCTTCGTCGTTTTATGTGTTTACGCGTTAAACGCAGAATAAAGTTTCAAAACGTGCTGTTTTGCTAAAAAAAGCATTTTCAAGCATTTTAGATCTTAAAATTTCGTTAAATAGAAGCAATATTAATAAAAACGAATAAAAAAAAATTCGTCGTTTTATGCTGTTTTACGCGCTAAACGCAGATTAAAGCAAAAACGTGCTGTTTTGTAAATAAGCATTTTCAAGCATTTTAGATCGTTGAAATCGTTTAAATAGAAGCAATATTAATCAAAACGAATAATAAAAATTCGTCTTTTTTATGCTGTTTTACGCGTTAAAACGCAGATTAAAGCTCAAAACGTGCTGTTTTGCTAAAATAAGCATTTTCAAGCATTTTAGATCGTTGAAATCGTTCAAATAGACGCAATTTTAAATAAAAACGAATAATAAAAATTGTCATTTTTATGTGTTTTACGCTTTAAAAACGCAGATTAAAGCTCAAAACGTGCTGTTTTCAAAATAAGCTTTTTCATGCATTTTAGATCGTTGAAATCGTTCAAATAGAGCAATATTAATAAAACGAATAATAAAATTTCGTCTTTTTTATGCTGTTTTACGCTTTAAAAACCCCAGATTAAAGCTAAAAACTTTCTGTTTTGCTAAAATAAGCATTTTCAAGCATTTTAGATCGTTGAAATCGTTCAAATAGAAGCAATATTAATAAAAACGAATAATAAAAATTCGTCGTTTTATGCTTTTTTTACGCGTAAAACGCAGACAAAAAGCTAAAAACGTGCTGTTTTGCTAAAATAAGCATTTTCAAGCATTTTAGATCGTTGAAATCGTTCAAATAGTCGCAATATTAATAAAACGAATAATAAAATTTCGTTTGTTTTTATGTTGTTTTACGCGTTAAAACGCTGTTTAAAAAGCTCAAAACGTGCTGTTTTGTTTTAAAATAAGCATTTTCAAGCTTTTTTAGATCGTTGGAA
>NW_027048220.1:0-10400 GCF_025399875.1 Dalotia coriaria | reverse complement strand
CGATTTAAATTTTGTTTGAAAATGCTTATTTTAACAAAACAGCCTTTTGAGCTTTAATCTGCTTTTTAAACGCGTAAAACAGCATGACGAAATTTTTTATTATTCTTTTTTTATTAATATTGCTCTATTTAACGATTGCAACGATCTAAAATGCTTGAAAATCTTATTTTAGCAAAACAGCACTTTTTGAGTTTTAATCTGCGTTTTAACGCGAAAAAACAGCATAAAACGACGAAAATTTTATTATTCGTTTTTTTTTTTTATTGCGTCTTTTGAACGATTTCAACGATCAAAAAAAGGAAAATGCTTATTTTAGCAAAACAGCAGTTTTGATTTAATCTGCTTTTTTAAGGGTAAAACAGCAAAAACGGAATTTTTTATTTTTCGTTTTTATTAATATTGCTTCTATTTGAACGTTTTAAACGATTTAAAATGTTTAAAAAAAGCAAAGCAAAACAGCACGATTTGAGTTTTAATCTGCGTTTTTAAGCGTAAAACAGCAAAAAAAACGACGAAATTTTTATTTTGTTTTATTAATATTGCGTCTATTTGAACGATTTCAACGATCTAAAATGCAAAAATGCTTATTTTAAAAACGCACGTTTTGGTTTTTATTCTGCTTTTTTCCCCGTAAAACAGCAAAAAAACCGTTTTTTATTTTTTTTTTATTTTATTGCGTCTATTTGAACGATTTCAACGATTTAAAATGCTTGTCTTATTTTAGCAAAACACCACGTTGTGAGCTTTAATCTACGTTTTAACGCGAAAAAACAGCATCGACAAATTTTTTTTATTATTCGTTTTTTTTAAAATTTGCTTTATTTGAACGATTTCAACGATCTAAAATGCTTAAAAATGCTTATTTTAGCAAAACAGCAGTTTTGATTTTAATCTGGTTTTTTCGCGTAAAACCATAAAAACGACGAAATTTTTTTTTATTCGTTTTTATTAATATTGCGTCTATTTGAACGTTTTAACGTTTTCCCAAAATGCTTATTTTGCAAAACAGCATTTTTGAGCAATCTGCGTTTTAACGCAAAACAGCATAAAACGGCGAATTTTTTTTATTCTTTTTTTTATTAATATTGTTTAGAACGATTTCAACGTAAAAAATTTTAAAACCCCAAAAACGGCACTTTTTGAGTTTAACGCGTTTAACTCAAAACAGCAAAAAAAACGACAAATTTTTATTATTCGTTTTTATTAATATTGCGCTATTTGAACGATTTCAACGATCTAAAATGCTTGAAAATGTTTTTTGCAAAACGCACGTTTTGAGCTTTAATCTGCTTTTTAACGCGAAAAACAGCATAAAACGGAATTTTTTTTTTCGTTTTTTTTAAATTTCCCTTTTTTTTAACGTTTAAACGATCTAAAATGCTTGAAAATGCTATTTTAGAAAAAACGACGTTTGGCTTTAATCTGCGTTTTAACGCGTAAAACAACAAAAAAACGACAAATTTTTTTATTGTTTTTTTAAATTTTTTTGAACGATTTCAAGATCTAAAATGCTTGAAAATGTTTTTATTTTGAAAACAGTTTTGAACTTTATTCGCTTTTTCGCGTAAAACAGCAAAAAAACGACAAAATTTTTATTATTCGTTTTTTTTTTTATTGCGCTTTGAACGATTTCGCAAAAAAGCGAAAATGTTTTTTTAGCAAAACACCCGTTTTGGAACCGGTTTTTAACGCGTAAAACAAAGAAAAAAACGACGAATTTTTATTATTTTTTTTTAAAAAGCTTCTATTTGAACGATTTAAACGATCAAAAAATGCTTGAAAATGTTATTTTAAAACCCCTTTTTGAGTTTATTCGCGTTTTAACGCGAAAAAAGCAAAAACGACGAAATTTTTATTATTCGTTTTTATTAATATTGCGTCTTTTTTGAACGATTTCAACGTCTAAAATGCGAAAATGTTATTTTTTTGGCCCCCTTTTTGGTTTATTCTGCGTTTTAACGCGAAAAACACATAAAACGACGACATTTTTATTATTCGTTTTTTTTTTGCGTCTTTTGAACGATTTCAAGATCTTGCAAAAAGTTTTTTTTGCAAAACAGCACGTTTTGAGTTTTAATCTCGTTTTAACGCGTAAAACAGCATAAAAACGCAATTTTTTTATTTTTCTTTTTATTAATATTGCGTTTTTAAACGTTTCAACGTCTAAAATGCTTGAAAAGTTATTTTAGAAAAAACAACTTTTTGAGTTTAACCCTTTTTAACGCGAAAAACACATAAAACGACAAATTTTTATTATTCTTTTTTTATTAATATTGTTTATTTGAACGTTTCAACGTTCTAAAATGGAAAATGCTTATTTTAGCAAAACAGCACTTTTTGAGTTTAATCTGCGTTTTAACGCGTAAACAAAAAAAACGAGTTTTTTTTATTTTTCTTTTTTTATTAATATTCGTTTTTATTAATATTGCGTCTATTTGAACGATTTTAACGTGATCTGCTCGAAAATGCTTATTTTAGCAAAACAGCATGTTTGAGCTTAATCTGCGTTTTAACGCAAAACAGCATGTAAAAACGGCGCAATTTTTGGCTATTCGTTTTTATTAATATTGTTTCTATTGAAACGATTTCAACGATCTAAAATTGCCGAAAATGCTGTCGCAATGTTCGGCACAAGTTTGAGCTTTAATCTGGTGCGTTTTAACTCGTAAAACAGCATAAAAAACGACGAAATTTTTATTATTCGTTTTTATTAATATTGCGGCCTATTTGAACGATTTCAACGATCTAAAAATGCTTGAAAATGCTTATTTTAGCAAAACAGCACGTTTTGAGCTTTAATCTGCGTTTAACGCGTAAAACAGCATAAAACGACGTGAATTTTTGGCTATTCGTTTTTATTACATTGCTTCTATTTGAACGATTTCAACGATCTAAAATGCTTGAAAATGCTATTTTAGCAAAACGTACGATTTGAGCTTTAATCTCGCGTTTTAACGCGTAAAACAAACATAAAACGAACAAATTTTTATTATTCGTTTTTATTAATATTGCGTCTATTTGGAACGATTTCAACGATCTAAAAATGCTTGAAAATGCTTTTATTTTGAAAACAGCGACCGTTTTGAATCCTTATTCTGCGTTTCTGCGTAAAACAGCATAAAAACGACGAAATTTTTATTATTCGTTTTTATTTTTATTGCGTCTATTTGAACGATTTCGACGATTCAAAATGCTTGAAAAATGCTTTACGAAGCGCAAAACAGCAGTTTTGAGCTTTAAATCGGTGTTTTAACGCGTAAAACAGCATAAAAACGACGAATTTTTTATTATTCGCTTTACCAATATTGCTTCTATTTGAACGATTTCAACGATCTAAAAATGCTTGAAAATGCTTATTTTAGTAAAAACAGCACGTTTTGAGTTTTATTCTGCGTTTTAACGCGTAAAATGTTACAAAAAACGACGAAATTTTTATTATTCGTTTTTATTAATATTGCGTCTATTTTGAACAGGGGATTTCAACGATCTAAAAATGCTTGAAAATGTTTATTATTTTAGCAAAACAGCACGTTTTGTTTTCTATATTCTGCGTTTTAACGCGTAAAACAGCATAAAACGACGACATTTTTATTATTCGTTTTTTATTTTATTGCGTCTATTTCGAACGATTTCAATGATCTAAAATGCTTGAAAAAATGCTTATTTTTGTGGCAAAACAGCACGTTTTGAGCTTTTAATCTGCGTTTTAACGCGTAAAACAGCATAAAAACGACGAATTTTTTATTATCTGTTTTATTAATATTGCGTTCATTTGAACGATTTCAACGATCTAAAAATGCTTTGAAAAAGTTTATTTTAGCAAAACAGTAACACGTTTTGAGTTTTAATCTGCGTTTTAACGCGTAAACAGCATAAAACGACGAATTTTTATTATTCGTTTTTTATTAATATTGTTTCATTTGAACGTGATTTCAACGTTCTAAAATGCTTGAAAAATGCTTATATAGCAAAACAGCACGTTTTGAGTTTAATCTGCGTTTTAACGCGTAAACAGCATAAAACGACGAATTTTTATTATCTGTTTTTTATTAATATTGCGTCTATTTGAACGATTTCAACGATCTAAAATGCTTGGTGAAAATGCTTATTTTGTGCTGAAACAGCACGTTTTGAGTTTTTATTCTGCGTTTTAACGCGTAAAACAGCATAAAAACGACGAAATTTTATTATTCGTTTTTATTTTATTGCGTCTATTTGAACGTGATTTCGACGATCTAAATGCTTGAAAATGCTGGTTTTAGCAAAAACAGCACGTTTTGAGCTTTAATCTGCGTTTTAACGCGTAAAACAGCATAAAAACGACGAATTTTTTAGCCTGTTTTTATCAATATTGCTTCTATTTGAACGATTTCAACGACGCCCGGTAAAATGCTTTATTTTAGCAAAACAGCACGTTTTGAGCTTTACCCCCGCGTTTTAACGCGTAAAACAGCATAAAAAAACGACGAAATTTTTATTATTCGTTTTTATTTTTATTGCGTCTATTTGAACGATTTCAACGATCTAAAAATGCTTGAAAATGCTTTATTTTAAAGCAAAACAGCACGTTTTGAGCTTTATTCTGCGTTTTAACGCGTAAAACAGCATAAAAACGACGATATTTTTATTATTCGTTTTTTATTTTTATTGCGTCTATTTGAACGATTTCAACGATCTAAAATGCTTGAAAATGCTTATTTTAGCAAAAACAAAGCACGTTTTGAGCTTTATTCTGCGTTTTAACGCGTAAAACAGCATAAAAAACGACGACATTTTTATTATTCGTTTTTTATTTTATTGCGTCTATTTGAACGTGATTTCAACGATCTAAAATGCTTGAAAATGCTTATTTCCAGCAAAACAGCACGTTTTGAAAGTTTTAATCTGCGTTTTAACGCGTAAACAGCATAAAACGACGAATTTTTTATTATTCGTTTTATTAATATTGCGTCTATTTGAACGATTTCAACGATCTAAAATGCTTGAAAATGCTTATTTTAGCAAAACAGCACGTTTTGAGCTTTTAATCTGCGTTTTAACGCGTAAAAACAGCATGTAAAAAACGACGAATTTTTTATTATTCGTTTTTATTAATATTGCTCTATTTGAAAACGATTTCAACATTCTAAAATGCTTGAAAATGCTTATTTTAAAGCAAAAACAGCACGTTTTGAGCTTTTAATCTGCGTTTTAACGCGTAAAAACAGCATAAAAACGACGAATTTTTATTATTCGTTTTATTAATATTGCGCCTCATTTGAACGATTTCAAACGGGATCTAAAATGCTTCGAAAATGCTTTTTGGTATTTTAGAAAACAGCACGTTTTTGAGCTTTATTCTGCGTTTTAACGCGTAAAACAGCATAAAACGACAAATTTTTATTATTCGTTTTTTATTTTTATTGCGTCTATTTGAACGATTTCGACGATCTAAAAAATGCTTGAAAATGCTTATTTTAGCAAAACAGCATCGTTTTGAGCTTTAATCTGCGTTTTAACGCGTAAAACAGCATAAAAAACGACGAATTTTTTATTATTCGTTTTATCAATATTGCTTCTATTTGAACGATTTCAACGATCTAAAATGCTTGAAAATGTTTATTTTAGCAAAACAGCACGTTTTGAGTTTTATCTCTGCGTTTTAACGCGTAAAAACAGCAAAAACGAAATTTTTATTATTCGTTTTATTAATATTGCGTCTCTCGGAACGATTTCAACGATCTAAAAATGCTTGAAAATGCTTATTTTAGCAAAAAACAGCACGTTTTGAGTTTTATTCCGCGTTTTAACGCGCGTAAAACAGCATAAAAACGACGAAATTTCTTTTTATTATTCGTTTTTTATTTTTATTGCGTCTATTTTGAACGATTTCAAACGATCTAAAAATGCTTGAAAATGTTTTTATTTTGTAAAACAGCACGTTTCTTTTGAGCTTTAATCTGCAATTTAACGCGTAAAACAGCATAAAATGACGAATTTTTATTATTCGTTTTATTAATATTGCTTCTATTTAAACGATTTCAACGATCTAAAATGCTTGAAAATGCTTATTTTAGCAAAACAGCATCGTTTTGAGCTTTAATCTGCGTTTTAACGCGTAAAACAGCATAAAAACACAAATTTTTATTATTCGTTTTTTTTAAATTTATTGCGTCTATTTAAAACGTTTTCCCAAGGGATCTTGCTTTGAAAATGCTTTTTTTTAAAGAAAAAAACAGCACGTTTTTTTTTATTCTGCTTTTTAAGGGGCAAAAACCCAAAAAACGACAAAATTTTTTAATTATTCGTTTTTATTTTTTTTGCCCTTTTGAACGATTTCAAGGGATCTTGTTTGAAAATGTTTTTATTTTAGAAAAAAGAAGTTTTGATTTTTAATCTGCGTTTTAACGCGTAAAACAGCAAAAAACCCACGAATTTTTATTATTGTTTTTATTAATATTGTTTTTTTTAAAACGATTTCAACGTTTTAAAAAAGTTTTGAAAATGTTTTTTATTTTAGAAAAACAGCAGGGTTTTGAGTTTAATCTGCTTTTTAACGGAAAACAGCAAAAAAACGACGAAATTTTTTTATTCTTTTTTATTTTATTGGTCTATTTAAAACGATTTCAACGAAAAAAAAGTTTTGAAAATGCTTATTTTAGAAAAAAACAGCACGTTTTGAGTTTTAATCTGCGTTTTAAGGGTAAAACAGCAAAAAAAGGGAATTTTTTTTTTTCGTTTTTATTAATTTCTTTCTATTTGAACGACAACGATCAAAAATGTTTAAAAAATGCTTTTTTTAAACAAAACAGAAATGTTTTATTTTTTAACGCTTTTTAACCGTAAAAACAAAAAACGAAAATTTTTATTATTTCGTTTTTATTAATATTGCTTTATTTAAAACGTTTTCCCAACGATCAAAAAGTTTTTAAAAGTTTAAAATTTAAACAGACGTTTTGAGCTTTAATCTGCGTTTTAACGCGTAAAACAGCATAAAAACGACGAATTTTATTATTCTTTTTTTTATTAATATTGCGTCTATTTGAACGATTTCAACGATCTAAAATGCTTGAAAATGCTTATTTTAGCAAAACAGCACTTTTTGAGCTTTATTCTGCGTTTTAACGCGTAAACAGCATAAAACGACGAAATTTTATTATTCGTTTTTATTTTTATTGCGTCTATTTGAAGGGATTTCAACGATCTAAAATGCTTGAAATGCTTATTTTAGCAAAACAGCACGTTTTGAGCTTTAATCTGCGTTTAACGCCAAAACAGCATAAAACGACGAAATTTTATTATTCGTTTTTATTAATATTGCTCTATTTGAACGATTTCAACGATCTAAAATGCTTGAAATCTTATTTTAGCAAAACAGCGTTTGAGTTTAATCTGCGTTTTAACGCGTAAAACAGCATAAAACGACAAAATTTTATTATTCGTTTTTATTAATATTGCGTCTATTTGAACGATTTCAACGATCTAAAATGCTTGAAAATGCTTAGTTTAGCAAAACAGCACGTTTTGAGCTTTATTCTGCGTTTTGACGCGTAAAACAGCAAAAAAACGACAAAATTTTTTATTATTCGTTTTTATTTTTATTGCGTCTATTTGAACGATTTCAACGATCTAAAAAGCGAAAATGCTTATTTAGCAAAACAGCACGTTTTGAGTTTAATCGGCGTTTTAACGCGTAAAACACATAAAACGACGAATTTTTTATTATTCGTTTTTATTAATATTTTCTATTTGAACGATTTCAACGATTTAAAATGCTTGAAAATGCTTATTTTAGCAAAACAGCACGATTTGAGCTTTAATCTGCGTTTTAACGCGTAAAACAGCATAAAACGACGAATTTTTATTATTCTTTTTTTATTAATAGCTTCTATTTGAACGATTTCAACGATCTAAAATGCTTGAAAATGCTTATTTTGCAAAAGGCACGTTTTGAGCTTTAATCTGCGTTTTAACGCGTAAAACACATAAAACGGCAAATTTTTATTATTGTTTTTATTAAAATTGTTCTATTTGAACGATTTCAACGATCAAAATGTTTGAAAATGCTTATTTTAGAAAAACAGCACGTTTTGAGCTTTATTCTGCGTTTAAACGCGTAAAACAGCATAAAACGACGAAATTTTATTATTCTTTTTTTATTAATATTGCTTCTATTTGAACGATTTCAACGATCTAAAATGCTTGAAAATGCTTATTTTAGCAAAACAGCACTTTTTGAGCTTTAATCTGCGTTTTAACGCGTAAAACAGCATAAAAACGACGAATTTTTATTATTCGTTTTTATTAATATTTTTCTATTTGAACGTTTTCAACGATCTAAAATGCTTGAAAATGTTTATTTTAGCAAAACAGCACGTTTTGAGCTTAATCGCGTTTTAACGCGTAAAACAGCATAAAACGACGAATTTTATTATTCTTTTTTTATTAATATTGCGTCTATTTGAACGATTTCAACGATCCTAAAATGCTTGAAAATGTTTTATTTTAGCAAAACAGCACGTTTTGAGCTTTTAATCTGCGTTTTAACGCCTAAAACAGCATAAAAACGACGAAATTTTTTTTTTCTTTTTTATTAATATTGCCTCTATTTGAACGATTTCAACGGTCAAAAATGCTTGAAAATGCTTATTTTAGCAAAACAGCACGTTTTGAGCTTTAATCTGCGTTTTAACGCGTAAAACAGCATAAAACGACGAATTTTTATTATTCGATTTTTTAATATTGCGTCTATTTGAACGATTTCAACGATCTAAAATGCTTGAAAATGCTTATTTTAGCAAAACAGCACGTTTTGAGTTTTTAATCTGTGTTTAACGCGTAAAACAGCAATAAAACGACGAATTTTTTATTATTCGTTTTTATTAATATTGCTTCTATTTGAACGATTTCAACGTTTCAAAATGCTTGAAAATGCTTATTTTAGCAAAACAGCACGTTTTGAGCTATATTCTGCGTTTTAACGCGTAAAACAGCATAAAACGAAATTTTTATTATTTGTTTTATATTTTTATTGCGTCTATTTGAACGATTTCAACGATCTAAAATGCTTGAAAATGCTTATTTTAGCAAAACAGCATGATTCGAGCTTTAATCTGCGTTTTAAGGCGTAAAACATCATAAAACGACGAAATTTTTATTATTCGTTTTTATTAATATTGCGTCTATTTGAACGATTTAAACGATCAAAAAATGCTTGAAAATGCTTATTTAGCAAAACAGCTGTTTAGCTTTATTCTGCGTATTAACGCGTAAAACAGCATAAAACGACGAAATTTTATTATTCGTTTTTTTTTTATTGCGTCTATTTGAACGATTTCAACGATCTAAAATGCTTGAAAATGCTTATTTTAGCAAAACAGACGTTTTGAGTTTTTAATCTGCGTTTTAACGCGTAAAACAGCATATAAACGACGAATTTTTATTAATATTGCCTCTATTTGAACGATTTCAACGATCTAAAATGCTTGAAAATGCTTATTTTAGCAAAACAGCACGTTTTGAGCTTTAATCTGCGTTTTAACGCGTAAAACAGCATAAAACGACGAATTTTTATTATTCGATTTTTATTAATATTGCGCTCTATTTGAACGATTTCAACGATCTAAAATGCTTGAAAATGCTTATTTTAGCAAAACAGCAAGTTTTGAGTTTAATCTGCGTTTTAACGCGTAAAACAGCATAAAAACGACGAATTTTTATTATTCGTTTTTATTAATATTGCTTCTATTTGAACGATTTCAACGATCTAAAATGCTTGAAAATGCTTATTTTAGCAAAACAGCACGTTTTGAGTTTTATTCTGCGTTTTAACGCGTAAAACAGCATAAAACGACGAATTTTTATTATTCGTTTTTATTAATATTGCGTCTATTTGAACGATTTCAACGATCTAAAATGCTTGAAAATGCTTATTTTAGCAAAACAGCACGTTTTGAGCTTTAATCTGCGTTTTAACGCGTAAAACAGCATAAAACGACGAAATTTTTTATTCGTTTTTTAATATTGCTTCTATTTGAACGATTTCAACGATCAAAATGCTTGAAAATGCTTATTTGAGCAAAACGCACGTTTTGAGCTTTAATCTGCGTTTTAACGCGTAAAACAGCATAAAACGACGAATTTTTATTATTCGTTTTTATTAATATTGCATCTATTTGAACGATTTCAACGATCTAAAATGCTTGAAAATACTTATTTTAGCAAAACAGCACGTTTTGAGCTTTATTCTGCGTTTTAACGCGTAAAACAGCATAAAACGACGAAATTTTTATTATTTGTTTTTATTTTTATTGCGTCTATTTGAACGATTTCAACGATCTAAAATGCTTGAAAATGCTTATTTTAGCAAAACAGCATGATTCGAGCTTTAATCTGCTTTTTAACGCGTAAAACATCATAAA
>NW_027048219.1:0-10405 GCF_025399875.1 Dalotia coriaria | reverse complement strand
AAAAAAAATTTAATAAAAGCGAATTTTAATAAAAATTTCGTTTTTTTTATGATGTTTTACTCGTTAAAACGCAGATTATACCAAAACTTTTTTTTTGCTAAAAAAAGCATTTTCAAGCTTTTTAGATCGTTGAAATCGTTCAAATAGAAGAAATAAAATAAAAACGAATAATAAAAATTTCGTCGTTTTTTGTGACTTTAAAAAACGCGATTAAACTAAAAACGTGCTTTTTTTCAAAATAAGCTTTTTTAAACATTTTAGATCGTTGAAATCGTTCAAATAGACGCAATAAAATAAAACGAATAAAAAAAATTTCGTCGTTTTTTCTTTTACGCTTTAAAAACGCAGTTTAAAAAGCTCAAAACGTGCTTTTTTTGCTAAAAAAGCTTTTTTCAAGCTTTTTTAGATCGTTGAAATCGTTCAAATAGAAGCAATATTAAAAAAAACGAATAAAAAAAATTCGTCGTTTTATGCTGTTTTACGCTTTAAAAAACGCAGTTAAACTAAAAACGTGCTGTTTTGCTAAAATAAGCATTTTCAAGCATTTTGATCGTTGAAATCGTTCAAATAACGCAATAAAAAAAAAAAACGTTAAAAAAATTTCGTCGTTTTTTGCTGTTTTACGCGTTAAATCGCAGAAAAAAACAAAAAAACGTGCTTTTTTTGCTAAAAAAGCATTTTCAAGCATTTTAGATCGTTGAAATCGTTCAAATGCGCAATATTAATAAAAACGAATAAAAAAAATTTCGTCTTTTTTATGCTTTTTTACGCTTTAAAAACGCAGATTAAAGCTCAAAACGTGCTTTTTTTGCAAAAATTGGTTTAAGGCATTTTAGATCGTTGAAATGGGTTTAAATGAAGCAATATTAAATAAAAAGGGAATAAAAAAAAAAATTCGTCGTTTTTATGCTGTTTTACGCTTTAAAAACGCAGATTAAAAGCTAAAAAACGTCTTTTTTTGCTAAAATAAGCATTTTAAACCCAAAATCGTTGAAATCGCTCAAATAAACAAAAATTAAAAAACGAATAATAAAAATTCGTCGTTTTATGCTTTTTTACGCGTTAAAACGCAGTTTAAAAACTCAAAACATGTTTTCCCAAAATAAGCATTTTCAAGCATTTTAGATCGTTGAAACCCCGTTCAAATAGACGCAATATTAAAAAAAACGAATAAAAAAAAATTCCTCTTTTTTTAATCTTGTTTTGGTTAAAACGCAGTTTAAAAACCCTCAAAACGTGCTGTTTTGCTAAAAAAAGCATTTTCAAGCTTTTTTAGATCTTTAAAATCGCTCAAATAAAAAAAAATATTAAAAAAAAACGAATAAAAAAAAATTCGCCCTTTTTTTTTTTATGCTTTTTTTTACGCTTTAAAAACGCGTTAAAAAAGCTCAAAACATGCTTTTTTGCTAAAAAAAAAGCTTTTTTCAAGCATTTTAGATCGTTGAAATCGTTCAAATAGAAGCAATATTAAAAAAAAGCGAATAATAAAAATTTCGTCTTTTTTTTATGATTTTTTTACTCGTTAAAACGCAGATTAAAGCTAAAAACTTTTTTTTTGCTTTAAAATAAGCTTTTTTCAAGCTTTTTTAGATCTTTGGGAAATCGTTCAAATAAAAACAATATTAAAAAAAACGAATAATAAAAATTTCGTCTTTTTTTATGCTTTTTTTTAACGTTAAAACGCGATTAAAGCTCAAAACGTGCTGTTTTGCTAAAATAAAAAGCATTTTCAAGCATTTTAGATAGTTGGAAATCGTTCAAATAGACGCAATATTAATAAAAAAAATAAAAAAAATTTCGTCGTTTTTATGCTTTTTACGCGTTAAAACCGGTTTAAAAACTCAAAACTGTTTTTGTAAAAAAAGCTTTTCGGCTTTTAAAATTTTAAAGATTTCAAATGGTTTTTAAAAAACGAATAAAAAAAAATTCGTCTTTTTTATGCTTTTTTCCTTTAAAAACCCGCAGTTTAAAAACTCAAAACGTGCTGTTTTCCCAAAAAAAAAGCTTTTTTTCAAGCTTTTAGATCTTTGGGAAATCGTTCAAATAAGCGCAATAAAAAAAAAAAAACGAATAAAAAAAATTTCGTCGAAAGGGCTGTTTTACGCTTTAAAAACGCAGAAAAAAACTCAAAACGTGCTGTTTTGCTAAAAAAAAACATTTTCAAGCTTTTTTAGATCGTTGAAATCTTTCCCAAAATAGACGCAATATTAAAAAAAAGGGGAATAAAAAAAAATTCCCCTCTTTTTTAGGGCTTTTTTACGCGTTAAAACGCAGTTTAAAAACTAAAAAACGTGCTTTTTTTGCTAAAATAAAGCATTTTAAAGGCTTTTTTAAAATTTGAAATCGTTAAAATAGGCAATTTTAAAAAAACGAAAAAATAAAAATTTCGTCTTTTTTATGCTTTTTTTACGCGTTAAAACGCAGTTTAAAAACTCAAAACGTGTTTTTGTTTTAAAATAAGCATTTTCGGGCATTTTAGATCGTTAAAACCCTTTCAAATAGACGCAATATTAAAAAAAAGGAATAAAAAAAATTTCGTCTTTTTTTATGGTTTTTTTACGCTTTAAAAACGCAGTTAAAAAACTAAAAAACGTGTTTTGTTTTGGGGGGAAAAAACATTTTCAAGCATTTTAGACCCTTTGAAATCGTTCAAATAGAAGCAATATTAAAAAAAAACGAAAAATTAAAAATTCGTGAAGCTTTTTTTACGCGTTAAAACGCAATTTAAAAACTAAAAACGTGTTTGTTTTGTTTTAAAAATAAGCATTTTCGGCATTTTAGATCGTTGAAACCCGTTTAAATAGACCCCAATAAAAAAAAAAAGGGAATAAAAAAAAAATTTCGTCGTTTTTATGCTTTTTTTGCGTTAAAACGAAAGAATAAACTCAAAACGTCCCGGTTTTTTCAAAAAATAAGCATTTTCAAGCATTTTAGATCTTTTGAAATCGTTCAAATAGACGCAATTTTAAATTAAAAACGAATAAAAAAAAATTTCGTCTTTTTTATGCTGTTTTACGCTTTCCCGCAGTTTAAAAAACTAAAATCGTGCTTTTTTGCTAAAAAAAAAGCTTTTTTCAAGCATTTTAAACCCGTTGAAGTCTTTCCCAAATGAAGCAATTTTAAAAAAAACGAATAAAAAAAAAATTTCGTCACGTTTTTACTGTTTACGGGGTTAAACGCAATTAAAACTCAAAACGTGCTTTTTTTTTGTTTTAAAATAAGTTTTTAAAGCATTTTAGATCTTAGAAATCGTTTAAATAAAAACAATTTTAAAAAGGGAAAAAAAAAAATTCGTCTTTTTTTATGCTTTTTTTCGCGTTAAAACGCAGATTAAACTCAAAACGTGCTTTTTTGCTAAAAAAAGCTTTTTAGATCTTTGAAATCGTTCAAAAAAACCCCAATTTTAAATAAAAAACAAATTTAAAAAATTTCGTCGTTTTTACCTTTTTACGCGTTAAAACGCAGATTAAAGCTCAAATCGTGCTGTTTTGTTTTAAAAAAAGCATTTTCAAGCTTTTTAGATCGTTGAAATCACTTTAAAATAGACGCAATAAAAATAAAAAACGAATAAAAAAAACCGTCTTTTTTATGCTTTTTTCCGTTAATATTACGCAATATTAAAAAAAACGAATAAAAAAAAATTTGTCTTTTTTATGCTTTTTTAGGGTTAAAACGCAGTTTAAAAAGCTCAAAACGTGCTGTTTTGCAAAAAATAAGCATTTCCAGGTTTAAGCATTTTCAAGCATTTTTAGATCGTTGAAATCGTTCCGATAGAAGCAATATTAATAAAAACGAATAATAAAAAAATTCGTCGTTTTATGCTGTTTACGCGTTAAAAGAAACGCAGATTAAAGCTCAAAACGTGCTGTTTTGCTAAAATAAGCATTTTCAAGCATTTTAGATCGTTGAAATCGTTCAAATAGACGCAATAAAAATAAAAACGAATAATAAAATTTCGTCGTTTTTATGCTGTTTTACGCGTTAAAACGCAGAATAAAGCTCAAAACGCGGTTTTGCTTTAAAATAAAGCAGTTTCAAGCATTTTTTGATCGTTGAAATCGTTCAAATAGACGCAATATTAATAAAACGAATAATAAAAATTTCGTCGTTTTTTATGCTGTTTTACGCGTTAAAACGCAGATTGAAAGCTCAAATCGTGCTGTTTTGCTAAAATAAGCATTTTCAAGCATTTTAAATCGTTGAAGTCGTTCAAATAGAAGCAATATTAATAAAGAAACGAATAATAAAAAATTCGTTTTATGCTGTTTACGCGTTAAACGCAGATTAAAACTCAAAACGTGCTGTTTTGCTAAAATAAGCATTTCAAGCTTTTTAGATCGTTGAAATCGTTCAAATAGACGCAATAAAAATAAAAACGAATAATAAAAATTCCTCGTTTTATGCTGTTTGCGCGTTAAAACGCAGATTAAAGCTCAAAACGTGCTGTTTTGCTAAAACCAGCATTTTCAAGCATTTTAGATCGTTGAAATCGTTCAAATGAAGCAATGTGTAAAACGAATAATAAAATTCGTCGTTTTATGCTTTTGTTTACGCGTTAAAACGCAGATTAAGCTCAAAACATGCTGTTTTGCTAAATAAGCATTTTCAAAAGAAGCATTTTAGTCGTTGAAATCGTTCAAATAGAAGCAATATTAATAAAAAGCGAATAATAAAAATTTCGTCGTTTTATGATGTTTTACTCGTTAAAACGCAGATTGCCAACTCAAAACGTGCTGTTTTGCTAAAATAGCATTTTCAAGCATTTTAGATCGTTGAAATCACGTTCAAATAGAAGCAATATTAATAAAAACGAGATAATAAAAACTGCGTCATTTTATGCCGACACGTTAAAACGCAGTTAAAGCTCAAAACGTGCTGTTTGCTAAAATAGCCCATTTTTCAAGCATTTTAGATCGTTGAGGTAGTTCAAATAGACGCGCAATATTAATAAAAACGAATAATAAAAATTTCGTCGTTTTTATGCTTTTGCGCGTTAAAGCGCGTTAAAGCTCAAAACGTGCTTTGTTTTTGCTAAATAAGCATTTTCAAGCATTTTAGATCGTTGAAATCGTTCAAATAGAAGCAATATTAATAAAACGAATAATAAAAAATTCGTCGTTTTTTATGCTGTTTTACGCGTTAAAACGCAGATTAAGCTCAAACGTGCTGTTTTTTGCTAAAATAAGCATTTTCAAGCATTTTTAGATCGTTGAAATCACGTTCAAATAGACGCAATAAAATAAAAAACGAATAATAAAAATTTCGTCGTTTTATGCTGTTTTACGCGTTAAATCGCAGAATAAAAGCTCAAAACGTGCTGTTTTTAGCAAAATAAGCATTTTCAAGCATTTTAGATCCGTTGAAATCGTTCAAATAGACGCAATATTAATAAAAACGAATAATAATAAAATTTCGTCGTTTTATGCTGTTTACGCGTTAAAACGCAGATTAAAAAGCTCAAATCATTGCTGTTTTTAGCACAAAATAAGCATTTTCAAGCATTTTAAATCGTTGAAGTCGTTCAAGTAAACAATATTAATAAAAACGAATAATAAAAAATTCGTCGTTTTTATGCTGTTTACCGTTGTTAAAACGCAGATTAAACCTCAAAACGACGTGCTGTTTTTGCTAAAATAAAAGCGATGCACAAGCATTTTAGATCGTTGAAATCGTTTTAAATAGAAGCAATATTAATAAAAACGAAGATAATAAAAATTCGTCATTTTTGTGTTTTACGCGTTAAAACGCAGTTAAAGCTCAAAACGTGCTGTTTTGCTTTAAAATAAGCATTTTCAAGCATTTTAGATCGTTGAAATCGCATTTCAAATAGACGCAATAGTAATAAAGCAAGATAATAAAAAATTCGTCGTTTTTATGCTGTTCTACGCGTTAAAACGCAGATTAAAACTCAAAACGTGCTGTTTTGCTAAAATAAGCATTTTTCAAGCATTTTAGATCGTTGAAATCGTTCAAATAGAATCAATATTAATAAAAACGGGCCGTAAAATTTAGTAGTTTTTTATGCTGTTTACGAGTTAAAACGCAGATTAAAGCTCAAAACGTGCTGTTTTGTTAAAATAAGCATTTTCAAACATTTTGGATCGTTGAAATCGTTCAAATAGAAGCAATATTGTAAAAACGAATGTAAAGATTCGCCGTTTTTATGCTGTTTTACGCGTTAAAACGCAGATTGAAAGCTCAAAACGTGCTGTTTTGCTAAAATAAGCATTTTCAAGCATTTTGAATCGTTGAAATCGTTTCAAATAGACGCAATATCAATAAAAACGAATAATAAAATTTCGTCGTTTTTATGCTGTTTTCACGCGTTAAAACACCGTTAAAGCTCAAAACGTGCTGTTTTGCTAAAATAAGCATTTTCAAGCATTTTAGATCGTTAGGGAAATCACGTTTCAAATGAGGAAACAATAGTAAATAAAACGAATAAATAAAAATTCGTCGTTTTATGCTGTTTTACGCGTTAAACGCGATTAAAACAAAACGTGGTGTTTTGCTAAAATAAGCACTCAAGCATTTTAAGACCGTTGAAATCGTTCAAATAGACGCAATAAAAGTAAAAACGAATAATAAAAATTCGTCGTTTTTTATGCTGTTTTACGCGTTAAACGCAGATTAAAACTCAAAACATGCTGTTTTGCTAAAATAAGCATTTTTTTCAAGCATTTTAGATCGTTGAAATCGTTCAAATAGAAACAATATTAATAAAAGCGAATAATAAAATTTCGTCGTTTTTATGATGTTTTACTCGTTAAAGCGCGAATTATAGCTCAAAACGTGCTGTTTTAAAATAATGTCGCATTTTCAAGCATTTTAGATCGTTGAAATCGTTCAAATAGGCAATATTAATAAAACGAATAATAAAAATTTCGTCGTTTTTTATGCTGTTTTACGTTAAAACGCAGATTAAGCTCAAAACGTGCTGTTTGCTAAAATAAGCATTTTCAAGCATTTTAGATCGTTGAAATCGTTCAAATAGACGCAATATTAATAAAAACGAATAGCAAAAATTTCGTCGTTTTATGCTTTTACGCGTTAAAACGCAGATTAAAACTCAAAACGTGCTGTTTTTGCTAAAATAAGCATTTTCAAGCATTTTAGATCGTTGAAATCGTTTTGCAAATAGAAACGTATTAATAAAAAGCGAATAATAAAAATTCGTCGTTTTATGCTGTTTTACGCGTTAAAACGCAGATTAAACTCAAAACGTGCTTTTTCCCAAAAAAAGCATTTTAATTTTTAGATGTTAAACCAAATAAGAAATTTAAAAACAATTAAAAAAAATTGTCGTTTTATGGTTTATTAAAACGAATTAAAAAAAACCCTTTTTTTGAAAAAAAAATTTTTAAAAGCTTTTTTTAAATCGTTTAAATCCATTTTAAAAAAAATTAAAAAATTTCTTTTTTATGCAAAATTAAAACGATTAAAAAAATGTGTTTTTTTAAAAATGCTTTTAAAAATTTTTTACGTTAAACTTTCAAAAAAA
The DNA here is from genome assembly GCF_025399875.1 of Dalotia coriaria. NCBI lineage: Eukaryota > Metazoa > Arthropoda > Insecta > Coleoptera > Staphylinidae > Dalotia > Dalotia coriaria. The sequence continues at coordinate 2,904 of NW_027048219.1, read as the reverse complement.
GCTTTAAAAAAAGTTTAAAAAAAATTTTGCCTTTTTATCTTTTTTCCTTAAAACCAAAAAAAAAACGTTTTTTTGTTAAGCTTTTGCATTTTAACGTTAAAATTTTAAAAATGCGTTAAAAAAGAATTAAATTTGTCTTTTTAACGTTTTAGCTTAAAAAACCAATTAAAAAAAACGGCGTTTTTTGTTTTCAAGTTTTTAACGTTGAAACTTAAAAAAACTTTTAAAAAAAAAAAAAAAAAAAAAATTTTTTTATCTTTTTTAGCGAAAAAAATTAAAAGTAAAATGGTGTTTTGCTTCCCTTTAAGTTTTTAACCCTTAAATTTTCGAAAAAATTAAAAAAAAAACTTTTAAAAAATTTTCGTTTTTTAGCTTTTTATTAAAACGAAATAAAACTCTTGCTTTTTTGCTAAAAAAGCATTTTAAGTTTTTAGTCGTTAAATTTTTCTAGACGAATTTAATAAAAAAAAAAAAAAATTTTTTTTTCGTTTTAGCGAAAAAGGGAAAAAAACCAAAACGTGCTTTTTTTGCAAAAATTTTAGTTTGGGGGAAAATAAAAAAAAAAAAAAAATAAAAAAATTTCGTCGTTTTTTTTTGTTTTAGGGTTAAAACCAGATTAAAACTCAAAACGTGCTTTTTTGCAAAAAACATTTTAAATTTTTGTTTTTCAAAAAAAAAAAAAAAAATAAAAAAATTTCGTCGTTTTATGCTGTTTTCGCTTAAAACGCGTTTAAAAACTCAAAACGTGCTTTTTTTTTAAAAAAATTTTAAAAGTTTTTAAATTTTTAACGTTAAATGCAAAAAAAAAAAAAAAAAAAATTTTTTTTTTTTTTTTTTAAAAAAAAAAAACCCGTTTTTTTTTAAAAAAACATTTTAAGATTTTAAAATTTAAACCAAAAAAAAAATAAAAAAATTTTTCGTTTTTTAGTTTTTTTAAAAAACCAATTGCCAAAAGGCTTTTTAAAAAAGCATTTTTAAGATTTTAATCGTTAAACTTTAAAAACGAATATTAAAAAAAAAAAAAAAAAAAAGTTTCTTTTTTTTTTTTGCGAAAAAAAAGCGTTGCTAAAAGGCTTTTTTAAAAAAACATTTTAAGATTTTAATTTAAATGCCAAATAAAAAATTAATAAAAACGAATAATAAAAATTTCGTCGTTTTATGCTGTTTTACGCGTTAAAACGCAGATTAAAGCTCAAAACGTGCTGTTTTGCTAAAATAAGCATTTTCAAGCATTTTTAGATCGTTGAAATCGTTCAAATAGAAGCAATATAATAAAACGAATAATAAAAATTCGTCATTTTTATGCTGTTTTACGCGTTAAAACGCAGATTAAAGCTCAAAACGTGCTTTTTGCTAAAATAAGCATTTTCAAGCATTTTAGATCGTTGAAATCGTTCAAATAGACGCAATATTAATAAAAAACGAATAATAAAAATTTCGTCGTTTTTATGCTGTTTTACGCGTTAAAACGCAGATTAAAGCTCAAAACGTGCTGTTTTGCTAAAATAAGCATTTTCAAGCATTTTAGATCGTTGAAATCGTTCAAATAGAAGCAATATTAATAAAAACGAATAATAAAATTCGTCGTTTTTATGCTGTTTTACGCGTTAAAACGCAGATTAAAGCTCAAAACATGCTGTTTTCAAAATAAGCATTTTCAAGCATTTTAGATCGTTGAAATCGTTCAAATAGAAGCAATATAATAAAAAGCGAATAAAAAAAAATTTTCGTCGTTTTTATGATGTTTTACGCGTTAAAACGCAGATTAAAAGCTCAAAACGTGCTGTTTTGCTAAAATAAGCATTTTCAAGCATTTTAGATCGATTTAAAATCGTTAAAATTTAAAAAGCAATATTAATAAAAACGAATAAAGCCAAAATGCTTTTTCGTTTTTATGCTGTTTTTACGCGTTAAAAACGCAGATTAAACTCAAAACGTGCTGTTTTGCTAAAATAAGCATTTTCAAGCATTTTAGATCGTTGAAATCGTTTCAAATAAAGCAATATTAATAAAAACGAATAATAAAAATTTCGTCGTTTTATGCTGTTTTAAACGTTAAAACGCAGATTAAAGCTCAAAACGTGCTGTTTTGCTAAAATAAGCATTTTCAAGCATTTTAGATCGTTGAAATCGTTCAAATAGACGCAATATTAATAAAAACGAATAATAAAAATTTCGTCGTTTTTATGCTGTTTAACGCGTTAAAACGCAGATTAAAGCTCAAAACGTGCTGTTTTGCTAAAATAAGCATTTTCAAGCATTTTAGATCGTTGAAATCGTTCAAATAGAAGCAATATTGATAAAACGAATAAAAAAAATTCGTCGTTTTATGCTGTTTTAGCGTTAAAACGCAGATTAAACTCAAAACGTGCTGTTTTGCTAAAATAAGCATTTTCAAGCATTTTAGATCGTTGAAATCGTTCAAATAGACGCAATAAAAATAAAAAGAATAATAAAAAATTTCGTCTTTTTTATGCTGTTTTACGCGTTAAAACGCAGAATAAAACTCAAACGTGCTGTTTTTGCTAAAATAAGCATTTTCAGCATTTTAGATCGTTGAAATCGTTCAAATAGACGCAATATTAATAAAAACGAATAATAAAAATTTCGTCGTTTTTATGCTGTTTTACGCGTTAAAACGCAGATTAAAGCTCAAATCGTGCTTTTTTTGCTAAAATAAGCATTTTCAAGCATTTAAATCGTTGAAGTCGTTCAAATAGAAGCAATATTAATAAAAACGAATAATAAAAATTCGTCGTTTTATGCTGTTTTACGCGTTAAAACGCAGATTAAAGCTCAAAACAAGCTGTTTTGCTAAAATAAGCATTTTCAAGCATTTTAGATCGTTGAAATCGTTTAAAAAGAAAAATATTTAAAAACTTTTTAAAAAAATTTTTTCCCAAA
>NW_027048218.1:0-10412 GCF_025399875.1 Dalotia coriaria | reverse complement strand
CGCCAAAACCAAAAAAAAACCCCAAAAAAAAATTTAAAAAATTTCGGTTTTTTGGGTTTTTATGCTGTTTTACGCTTTAAAAACGCGGATTAAACTAAAAAGTGCGTTTTGCTAAAATAACATTTTCGCATTTTTAGATAGTTAAACGTTCAAATAGACGAAATTTTTAAAAAAAAACGAATAATAAAAAATTTGCGTTTTATGCTGTTTTACGTTAAAAAACCTTTTAAAAACTCAAAACGTCTGTTTTGCAAAAATAAGCTTTCGCATTTAGATCGTTGAAATCGTTCAAATAAACGCAATATTAATAAAAACGAATAAAAATAATTCGTCGTTTTATTTTTTTGGCGTTAAACGCAGTTTAAAAAAGCTAAAAAGGCTTTTTTGCTAAAATAAGCATTTTCAAGCATTTTAGATCGTTGAAATCGTTCAAATAGAAAATATTAATAAAAACGAATAATAAAAAATTTCGTCTTTTTTATGCTTTTACGCGTTAAAAGAGATTAAACCCAAAACGTGCTGTTTTGCTAAAATAACTTTTTTCAAGCATTTTAGATCGTTGAAATCGTTTAAATAAACAATATTAAAAAAAACAAATAAAAAAAAATTCGTCATTTTATGTGTTTTCGCTTTAAAAACGCAGATTAAAGCTCAAAACGTGCTGTTTTGCAAAAATAAACTTTTTCAAGCATTTACGTCGTTGAAACGTTCAAATAGAAGCTTTTAAAAAAAACAATAAAAAAATTCGTCGTTTTATGCTTTTTTTACGCGTTAAACCCAGTTTAAAAACTCAAAACGTGCTGTTTTGCTAAAATAAGCTTTTTTCAAGCTTTTTTGATCGTTGAAATCGTTCAAATAGACGCAATATTAAAAAAAAACGAATAAAAAAAATTTTCGTCGTTTTTTGTGTTTACGCTTTAAAAACGCGATTAAACTCAAAACGTGCCTTTTTCTAAAATAAGCATTTTCGCATTTTAGACGTTGAAATCTTTCAAATAAACAATATTAATAAAAACGAATAATAAAATTTCGTCTTTTTTTATGCTGTTTTCCCGGTTAAAACGCAGATTAAAGCTAAAAACGTGCTTTTTTAAAATAAGCATTTTCAAGAAGATCGTTGAAATCTTTAAATAAAAGCAATATTAAAAAAAATGAATAATAAAAATTCGTATTTTATGCTTTTTTTACGCGTTAAAACGCAGATTGCTCAAAACGTGCTGTTTTGCTAAAATGCATTATCAAGATTTTAGATCGTTGAAATCTTAAAAATAGAAGCAGTATTAATAAAAACGAATAAAAAAAAATTCGTCGTTTTATGCTGTTTTAGGGGTTAAAACGCAGATTAAACTAAAAAGGGCTGTTTTGCTAAAATAAGCATTTTCAAACATTTTAGATCGTTGAAATCGTTCAAATAGAAGCAATATTAATAAAACGAATACTAAAATTTCGTCGTTTTTCTTTTTACGCGTTAAAACGCAGTTTAAAAAACTCAAAACGTGCTTTTTTAAAAAAATAAGCTTTTTCGCATTTTAACGTTAAATCTTTTTAAATAAAAAATATTAAAAAAAATGAAAAAAAAAAATTCGTCTTTTTTATGCTGTTTTACGCTTTAAAAAACGCAGTTTAAAAACTAAAAACGTGCTGTTTTGCTAAAAAAACATTTTCAAGCATTTTAGATCGTTGAAATCTTCAAATAGAAGCAGTATTAATAAAAACGAATAAAAAAAAATTCGTCGTTTTATGCTTTTTTACGCGTTAAAACGCAAATGCTCAAAACGTGCTGTTTTGCAAAAAATAACATTTTCAAGCATTTTGATCGTTGAAATCTTTCAAATAGACGCAATATTAATAAAAACGTTAAAAAATTTCTCGTTTCTATGCTTTTTACGCTTTAAAACCAGATTCTCAAAACGTGCTGTTTGCTAAAATAAGCATTTTCAAGCATTTTAGATCGTTGAAACCGTTCAAATAAAAGGGCCATTAATAAAAAAAATAAAATTTCGTCGTTTTTATGTGTTTTACGGTTAAAAGGGCAGTTTTCCCCCAAAAACGTGCTTTTTTTGCAAAAAAATAAGCATTTTAAACATTTTGGGATCGGGGAAATCTTTTTAAATAGAAGCAAATTTTAAATAAAAAAACGAATAAAAAAAAATTTCGTCTTTTTTAGGGCTGTTTTACGCTTTAAAAAACGCAGAAAAACCCTTCAAAACGTGCTGTTTTGCAAAAAATAAGCATTTTCAAGCATTTACGATCTTTAAAAACCCTTTTCAAAAAAGCAAAAATTTAAAAAAAAAACGAAAAAAAAAAAAATTCGTCGTTTTATGTTGTTTTACGCTTTAAAAACGCAGTTTTAAAGCTAAAAACGTGCTGTTTTGCTAAACGTCCCGTTTTGCTAAAATAAGCATTTTCAAGCTTTTTGGATCGTTGAAATCGTTTCAAATAGACGAAATTTAAAAAAACGAATAAAAAAAAAATTTCGTCTTTTTTATGTTGTTTTACGCTTTAAAAACGCTGATTAAAAGCTCAAAAGGGCTTTTTTTAAAAAAGCTTTTTCAAGCATTTTGGGATCGTTGAAATCGTTCAAATAGACGCAATATTAAAAAAAACGAATAAAAAAAACTTTGTCTTTTTTATGCTGTTTTACGCGTTAAAAACGAGATTAAAGCTCAAAACGTGCCGTTTTGCTAAAATAAGCATTTTCAAGCATTTTGATCGTTGAAATCGTTCAAATAGAAGAAATATTAAAAAAAAACGAATAATAAAAATTTCGTCTTTTTTAAAAAGCGTTTTACGCTTTAAAAACGGGTTTAAAAAGCTCAAAACGTGCTGTTTTTAAAATAAGATTTTCGGCATTTTAGACGTTGAAATCGTTTAAATAGAAGCAATATTAATAAAAATGAATAAAAAAAAATTCTCTTTTTTATGTTTTTTTACGCTTTAAAAAACGCAGATTAAAGCCTCAAAACGTGCTGTTTTGCTAAAAAAAAGCATTTTCAAGCATTTTAGATCGTTGAAATCGTTCAAAAAAAGCAGTATTAAAAAAAACGAAAAAAAAAAAACCCGTCGTTTTATGGTTTTTTTAGGGCGTTAAAACGCAGTTTAAAAAGCCCCAAAAGCTTGTTTTCAAAATAAGCATTTTCAAGCATTTTAGATCGTTGAAATCGTTCAAATAGAAGCAATATTAAAAAAAAAACGAATACAAAAAATTTCGTCGTTTTTATGTTGTTTTACGCGTTAAAACGCAGATTAAAGCCCCCCAAAACGTGCTTTTTTGCTAAAATAAGCATTTTCCCCTTTTTTAGATCGGGGAAATCTTTTTAAATAGAAGCAAATTAATAAAAAATAATAAAAAAATTCGTCATTTTTATGCTGTTTTACGCGTTAAAACGCAGTTTTTGGGCCCCCAAAACGTGCTGTTTTGCTAAAATAAGCATTTTCAAGCTTTTTAGATCGTTGAAACCCAAAATAGAAGCAAAATTAAAAAAACGAATAATAAAAAACCCGTCGTTTTATGCTGTTTTACGCTTTAAAAAGCGTTTAAAAGCCAAAACGGCTGCTTTTGCTAAAATAAGCATTTTCGGGCTTTTTTCTTGAAATCGTTCAAAAGACGAAAAAAAAAAAAAAACGAATAAAAAATTTTTCCCCGTCGTTTTATGCTGTTTTACGCGTTAAAACGCAGAATAAAGCTAAAAACGTGCTGTTTTGCTAAAATAAGCATTTTCAAGCATTTTAGATCGTTGAAATTTTTCAAATAGACGCAATATTAAAAAAAAACGAAAAATTTAAATTCTGTCTTTTTTATGCTTTTTTACGCTTTAAAAAACGCAGATTAAAGCTCAAAAACGTGCTGTTTTGCTAAAATAAGCATTTCAAGCATTTTAGACGTTGAAACCCTTAAAATAGAAGCAATATTAAAAAAAACAAATAAAAAAAAAAATTCGTCTTTTTTATCCTTTTTTTCCGCTTTAAAAAACGCGGGATTAAAAGCTAAAAACGTGCTTTTTTGCTAAAAAAAAGCATTTTCGCATTTTAGATGTTGAAATCGTTCAAATAGACGCAATATTAAAAAAAAACGAATAAAAAAAATTTCGTCGTTTTATGCTTTTTTACGCGTTAAAACGAAATTAAAGCTCAAAACGTGCTGTTTTGCTAAATTAAGCATTTTCAAGCATTTTAGATCGTTGAAATCGTTCAAATAGACGCAATATTAATAAAAAAAAAAAAAAAATTTCCCGTCGTTTTATGCTGTTTTACGCTTTAAAACCCGCTGGATTAAAGCTAAAAAAGGGCTGTTTTGCTAAAAATAAGGTTTTTCAAGCTTTTTTGGATCGTTGAAATGTTCAAAAGACGCAATATTAAAAAAAACGAATAATAAAAATTTCGTCGTTTTATGCTTTTTTAGGGCGTTAAAACGCGTTTAAAAAGCCCCAAAACGTGCTTTTTTTGCTAAATTGGCTTTTTCAAGCATTTTAGATCGTTAAAACCGTTCAAATAGACGCAATAAATAAAACAAAAATAAAAATTCTTTCGTTTTATGCTGTTTTACGCGTTAAAACGTTTTTTAAAAAGCTCAAAACGTGCTGTTTTGCTAAAAAAACTTTTTTAACATTTTAGATCGGGAAATGTTCAAATGGGAATATTAAAAAAAAACGAATAAAAAAAAATTTCGTCGTTTTATGGTTTTACGCGTTAAAACGCAGATTAAAGCTCAAAACGTGCTGTTTTGCTAAAATAAGCATTTTCAAGCATTTTAGATCGTTGAAACTTTAAAAAATAGAAGCAATATTAAAAAAAACGAATAAAAAAAAATTCCCGTCTTTTTTATGCTGTTTTAGGGTTAAAAGGGGGGGTTTTAAAAAGCTCAAAACGTGCTGTTTTGCTAAAATAAGCATTTTCAAGCATTTTAGATCGTTGAAATCGTTCAAATAGAAGCAATATTAATAAAAACGAATAATAAAAATTCGTCGTTTTTATGCCGTTTTACGCGTTAAAACGCAGATTAAAGCTCAAAACGTGCTGTTTTGCTAAAATAAGCATTTTCAAGCATTATAGATCGTTGAAATCGTTCAAATAGAAGCAATAATAATAAAAACAAATAATAAAAAATTCGTCGTTTTATGCTGTTTACGCGTTAAAACGCAGATTAAAGCTCAAAACGTGTTGTTTTGCGAAAATAAGCATTTTCAAGCATTTTAGATCGTTGAAATCGTTCAATAGAAGCAATATTAATAAAAACGAATAATAAAAATTTCGTCGTTTTATGCGTTTTACGCGTTAAAACGCAGATTAAAGCTCAAAACGTGCTGTTTTGCTAAAATAGCATTTTCAAGCATTTTAGATCGTTGAAATCGTTCAAATAGAAGCAATATTAATAAAAACGAATAAAAAATTGTCGTTTTATGCTGTTTTACGCGTTAAAACGCAGATTAAAGCTCAAAACGTGCTGTTTTGCTAAAATAATCATTTTCAAGCATTTTAGATCGTTGAAATCGTTAAATAGACGCAATATTAATAAAAACGAATAATAAAGTTTTGTCTTTTTTATGCTGTTTTACGCGTTAAAACGCAGATTAAAGCTCAAAACGTGCTGTTTTGCTAAAATAAGCATTTTCAAGCATTTTAGATCGTTGAAATCGTTCAAATAGAAGCAATATTAATAAAAAACGAATAATAAAAAATCGTCGATTTTATGCTGTTTTACGCGTTAAAACGCAGATTAAAGCTCAAAACGTGCTGTTTTGCTAAAATAAGCATTTTCAAGCATTTTAGATCGTTGAAATCGTTCAAATAGACGCAATATTAATAAAAACGATAATAAAAATTTCGTCGTTTTTATGTTTGTTTTACGCGTTAAAACGCAGATTAAAGCTCAAAACGTGCTGTTTTGCTTAAAAAAAGGATTTCAAACATTTTATCGCTGAAATCGTTCAAATAGAAGCAATATTAATAAAAACGAATAATAAAAATCGTCGTTTTATGCTGTTTTACGCGTTAAAACGCAGATTAAAGCTCAAAACGTGCTGTTTTGCAAAATAAGCATTTTCAAGCATTTTAGATCGTTGAATCGTTCAAATAGAAGCAATATTAATAAAAACGAATAATAAAAATTGTCTTTTTTATGCTGTTTTACGCGTTAAAACGCAGATTAAAAGCTCAAACGTGCTGTTTTGCTAAAATAAGCATTTTCAAGCATTTTAGATCGTTGAAGTCGTTCAAATAGAAGCAATATTAATAAAAACGAATAATAAAAATTCGTCGTTTTATGCTGTTTTACGCGTTAAAACGCAGATTAAACCCTCAAAAAACGTGCTGTTTTGCTAAAATAAGCATTTTCAAGCATTTTAGATCGTATAAATCGTTCAAATAGACGCAATATTAATAAAAACGAATAATAAAAAATTTCGTCGTTTTTATGCTGTTTTACGCGTTAAAACGCAGATTAAAAGCTAAAAAACGTGCTGTTTTGCTAAAATAAGCATTTTCAAGCATTTTAGATCGTTGAAATCGTTCAAATAGTAGCAATATTAATAAAAACGAATATTAAAAAATCGTCGTTTTATGCTGTTTTACGCGGTTAAAACGCAGATTAAAGCTCAAAACGTTTTGTTTTGCTAAAATAAGCATTTTCAAGCATTTTAGATCGTTGAAATCGTTCAAATAGAAGCAATATTAATAAAAAAACGAATAATAAAAATTTCGTGGTTTTATGCTGTTTTACGCGTTAAAACGCAGATTAAAAGCTCAAAACGTGCTGTTTTGCTAAAATAAGCATTTCAAGATTTTAGTTCGTTGAAATCGTTCAAATAGAAGCAATATTAATAAAAGCGAATAATAAAAAAATTCGTCGTTTTTATGCTGTTTTACGCGTTAAACGCAGATTAAAGCTCAAAACGTGCTGTTTTGCTAAAACAAGCATTTTCAAGCATTTTAGATCGTTGAAATCGTTCAAATAGACGCAATGTTAAAAAAAACGAATAATAAAGAATTCGTCGTTTTTATGCTGTGTTTTACGCGTTAAAACGCAGATTAAACCCTCAAAACGTGCTGTTTTGCTAAAATAAGCATTTTCAAGCATTTTTAGATCGTTGAAATCGTTCAAATAGACGCAGTATTAATAAAAACGAATAATAAAAATTTCGTCGTTTTATGCTGTCTTACGCGTTAAAAACGCATGATTAAAGCTCAAAACGTGCTGTTTTGCTAAAATAAGCATTTTCAAGCATTTTAGATCGTTGAAATCGTTCAAATAGACGCAATATTAAAAAAAACGAATAATAAAAATTTTCGTCTTTTTATGCTGTTTACGCGTTAAAACGCAGATTAAAGCTCAAAGTCGTTTAAATAAGTTTCAAGCATTTTAACGTTGAAATCGTTCAAATAGAAGATTAAAAAAGATAATAAATTGTGTTTTTGCTTTTTACGCGTTAAAACGCAGATTAAAGCTCAAAACGTGCTGTTTTGCTAAAATAACATTTTAAATTTTAGATCGTTAAATCGTTTCAAATAGACGCAAATTAATAAAAAACGTGATTTTACGTTTAGGTTTTAAGCATTTAACTTAAACGCGTTAAATCGCAGAATTAAATAAAAACGTCTGTTTTAAAATGTTTAAGTTTTTAATGTGTTAACGTTAAAAAAAAGCTAAAGTGTATTTTATAAATAACGATTAAAACCGTTTTAATCTGTTCGTTAATAAAATTAAATTCCAAATTTTTGTTTAAGTGTTTCAAGATTTAAAGTGATAATCGTAAATACGTGCATTTTTAAAAAGATATAAAATTCGGGTTTTTATGTTTTAATGCGTTAAACAGATAAAATTAAAACGTTTTTATGCTAAAATCGCTTTTCAAGTTTTAGATAAAAGCAATTTAAAAAACTGCTGTTTTAGCTAAAATAAGCGTTAAAAGCATTCGATCTTAAACTGTTTACCGTAAAAAAGATTAAACAAAAATTCGTGTTTTAAAATCGTTTTAACCATTTTAAATAAACGTTAATAAAATCTGTTTTATAAAAAAGATTTTAAAATTAGCGTTAAATCTAATTAGCATTAAAAAGCAATTAAAGATTTTGTCATGAAATTTTAAATTTTAGATTTAAAAGCATAAAAAACTGTGTTTTTAAAAGAATAAGCTTAAAAGCAGTTTTATCTTAAATGCTTAAATACGCAGATAAAAAGCTAAAAGGCTTTTATCGTTAAAACGTTTACAAGCTTAGATTTAAACGTAAAAAATCTGTTTATGCTTAATAAAAACAAAATTCAAGTTTTAATGTGCTGTTTTGCGATTAAAATCAAGCATATAAAACGTGCGTTTTGTTAAAATAAGCATTTAAATTTTAATTAATCTCAAAAGGCATTTTAATAAAATACGTTAAAAGAATTAATGCTTAAATCGTCTTTTACGCTTAAAACAATAAATTCAAAATTGTGTTTATGTTAATAGAAGTTTAAATTAATAAAGTAAAATCTGTTTTATAGAATAATATTAATAAAAATAGTTAAACTCAAAATGTGTTTATAAAATACGGATTAAACATTTTAGTTGAGTTTTAGCTAAAATAAAATTTAAAAATTTTGATGCTTGAAATCTTTCAAGCTTAAATTGAATAAAAAAAAGCAAATTATGTTAAATGATATTTTAAGCTTTTAAATCGCGTTTAAAGCGTTAAAACGCATTTCTAAAAAAGCATTTTAAGATTTATCGTTAAATTTTCAAATCGTTGAAGATTAAAACAAATATAAAATTGCTAAAATGCATTTTAAAATTCGTCGTTAAATGCTGCTTTGTTTTGAAAAAACATTATAAAATTTTGTCGTTTAAATCTTTTCGTATTGTAAAAAATTAAAAAAAGTTCTGTTTTAACTAAATAATATTTCGTTAAATAGATGCTAAACGTCTTTGCTAAAATTAGATTTTCAAGTTTTAGATCGTGAAATCGTTCAAATAAGCATTATAAGAAGATGAAAACTAAAAAAGTTTTTAGCGAATAAGCGATTTAACGCTTTTAAACGTTAAACGTTCAAATGTAGCAATTAATAAACGATTTTGTCGTTGAAATGTTTAAAGCGTCAATTAAAGTTAAAATAAAAAATTGTGTTTTAGAATAACATTAAAACGCTTTTAAATGTTAAACGTTAAATGAGCTAAAATAAAATTTCGTTTTTAAAATGACATTTTAAGCTTTTAACGTTAAAACGCAATAAGCAAAATTAGCGTTTTATGAATTTCGTTTTAACGGTTAGCTAAAACTGCGTTTAGCTAAAATGCATTTTAACATTTAAGATTTGATCGTTTAAATGTTGAATATTTAAAACGCAAATTAAAAATCAGCGTTTAAATTTCTTACGTTAAAGCAGTTTAGTAAACGTGTTAAATCTCAAAAGTACGTTTTCAAAAATTTTAGTAATCGTTGAAATCGTTCAAATAAACGAATATTAATAAAAAAATAATAAAAATCTGTTTTTATGCTGTTTTACGCGTTAAAACGCGATTAAAGCTCAAACGTGCTGTTTTGCTAAAATAAGCATTTTCAAGCATTTTAGATGGTTGAAATCGTTCAAATAGACGAATTAAAAATAAAAACGATAATAAAAATTTTCCCGTCGTTTTATGCTGTTCCCGGGTTAAAAGCAGAAAAGCTAAATGTGCTGTTTTGCTAAAAATAAGAATTTTAAGATTTTAGTATCGTGAAATCGTTCAATAGAGCATATTAATAAAAACGAATAAAAAAATTTCGTCGTTTTTATGCGTTTACGCGTTAAACGAGATTAAAGCTCAAAACGTGCTGTTTTGCTAAAATAAGCATTTTCAACCCATTTTAGATCGTTGAATCGTTCAAATAAGCTTTAAATTAAAAAGCGAATAATAAAAAATTTCGTTTTTATGGTTTTACGCGTTAAACGAGAAAAGCTCAAAACGCGTTTTCTAAAATAACATTTTCAAGATTTTAGATCGTTGAAATCGTTCAAATAGACGCAATAAATAAAAACGAATAATAAAATTTCGTCTTTTTTATGCTGTTTTACGCGTTAAACGCAGAATAAAAGCTAAAAAACGCTGTTTGCTAAAATAAGCATTTTCAAGCATTTTGACGTTAAATCGTTCAAATAGACGCAATATTAATAAAAACGAATAATAAAATTTCGTCGTTTTATGTTGTTTCGCGTTAAAACGCAGATTAAAAGCCTCAAAAACGTGCTTTTTTTGCTAAAATTTTCAGCATTTAGATCGTTGAAATCGTTCAAAAGAGCAATAAAATAAAAACGAATATAAAATTTCGTCGTTTTATCTGTTTACGCGTTAAAAGCGAAAAAGCTCAAAACGTGCGGGTTTTGTAAAATAAGCATTTCAAGCATTTTGATCGTTGAAACGTTCAAATAGACGCAATATTAATAAAAAATTTTAAAAATTTCG
>NW_027048217.1:0-10416 GCF_025399875.1 Dalotia coriaria | reverse complement strand
TTTTTTCTTTTTGGGTTTTTATTTGCGTTTAAAACAGCATAAAAACGAAACAGAAATTTTAAATTATTTTTCGTTTTTTTAATTTTTTGGAAAACGTCGGCCCCGAAAACAAAATTTTTCAACGATTTCAAAAAAAAAAAAAAAAAAAAAAAAATGCTGATAAATGTTTTTTTTTTATTTTAGCCAGAAAAAAGAAAAACGTTTTGACCCTTTTAAATCTGCGTTTTAACGCGTAAAACAGCATAAAACGAGAAATTTTTTATTTTCGTTTTTTTAATTGCTTCTATTTGAACGATTTCAACGATCTAAAATGCTTGAAAATGCTTATTTTGCAAAACAGCACGTTTTGAGCTTTATTCTGCGTTTTAACGCGTAAAACAGCATAAAACGACGAAATTTTTATTATTCGTTTTTTTTATTATTGCGTCTATTTGAACGTTTTCCCAACGATCTAAAATGCTTGAAAATGCTTATTTTAGCAAACAGCCCTTTTTGAGTTTTAATCTGCTTTTTAAATCGCGTAAAACAGCATAAAAGACGAATTTTATTATTCTTTTTTATTAATATTGCTTCTATTTAACGATTTCAACGATCTAAAATGCTTGAAAATGCTTATTTTAGCAAAACAGCACGTTTTGAGCTTTAATCTGCGTTTTAACGCGTAAAACAGCATAAAAACGACAAAATTTTTTTATTATTCGTTTTTATTTTTATTGCGTCTATTTAAATCGATTCCAACGATCTAAAATGCTTAAAAAATGCTTATTTTAGCAAAACACACGTTTTGAGTTTAATCTGCGTTTTAACGCGTAAAACAGCATAAAAACGACAAAATTTTTTATTATTCGTTTTTATTAATATTGCGTCTATTTGAACGATTTCAACGATCTAAAATGCTTGAAAAGCCATTTTAGCAAAACAGCATCGTTTTGAGTTTTATTCTGCGTTTTAACGCGTAAAACAGCATAAAAACGACGAAATTTTATTATTCGTTTTTATTTTTATTGCGTCTATTTGAACGATTTCCCAACGATCTAAAATGCTTGAAAATGCTTATTTTAGCAAAACAGCACGTTTTGAGCTTAATCTGCGTTTTAACGCGTAAAACAGCATAAAAAACGACGAATTTTTATTATTCGTTTTTATTAATATTGCTTCTATTTGAACGATTTCAACGATCTTAAAATGCTTGGAAAATGCTTATTTAGCAAACAGCACGTTTTGAGCTTTATTCTGCGTTTTAACGCGTAAACAGCATAAAAAACGACGAAATTTTTATTATCTGTTTTTATTAATATTGCGTCTATTTGAACGATTTCAACGATCTAAAAATGCTTGAAAATGCTTATTTTAGCAAAACAGCACGTTTTGAGCTTTAATCTGCGTTTTAACGCGTAAAACAGCATAAAACGATGAAATTTTTTATTATTCCGTTTTTATTAATATTGCGTCTATTTGAACGATTTCAACGATCTAAAATGCTTGAAAATGCTTATTTCCAGCAAAACAGCACGTTTTGAGCTTTAATCTGCGTTTTAACGCGTAAAATAAAAGCATAAAAACGACGAATTTTGCTGTCTGTTTTTTATTAATATTGCTCCTATTTGAACGACTTCAACGATCTAAAAATGCTTGAAAAATGCTTATTTTAGCAAAAACAGCACGTTTTGAGTTTTCTTAATCTGCGTTTTAACGCGCAAAACAGCATAAAAAACGACGAAATTTTTATTATTCTGTTTTTATTAATATTGCGTCTATTTGAACGATTTCAACGATCTAAAATGCTTGAAAATGCTTATTTTAGCAAAACAGCACGTTTTGAGCTTTATTCTGCGTTTAACGCGCGTAAAACAGCATAATAACGACGAAATTTTTATTATTCGTTTATTTTATTGCGTCTATTTGAACGATTTTAATCGATCTAAAATGCTTGAAAATGCTTATTTGTGCTAAAAAACAGCACGTTTTGAGCTTTAATCTGCGTTTTAACGCGTGAAAACAGCATAAAAACGACGTGAATTTTTATTATTCGTTTTTATTAATATTGCTTCTATTTGGAACGATTTCAACGATCTAAAATACTGGAAATGCTTATTTTAGCGAAACAGCACGTTTTGAGCTTTAATCTGCGTTTAACGCGTAAAACAGCATAAAAACGACGAAATTTTATTATTCGTTTTTTATTAATATTGCGTCTATTTGAACGATTTCAACGATCTAAAACGCTTGAAATGCTTATTTTAGCAAAACAGCACGTTTTGAGCTTTATTCTGCGTTTTAACGCGTAAAACAGCATAAAACGACGAAATTTTTATTATTCGTTTTTATTTTTATTGCGTCTATTTGAACGATTTCAACGATCTAAAATGCTTGGAAAATGCTTATTTTAGCAAAACAGTTAATGCTTTTGAGTTTTAATCTGCGTTTTAACGGCGTAAAACAGCATAAAAACGACGAAATTTTATTATTCGTTTTTATTAATATTGCGTCTATTTGAACGACTTAACGATCTAAAAAGCTTGAAAATGTTTATTTTAGCAAAACATACGTTTTGAGCTTTTTATTCTGCGTTTTAACGCGTAAAACAGCACATAAAACGACGAAATTTTTATTATTCGTTTTTTTATTTTATTGCGTCTATTTGAACGATTTCAACGATCTAAAATGTTGAAAATGCTTATTTTAGCAAAAACAGCACGTTTTGAGCTTTAATCTGCGTTTTACTGTAAAACAGCATAAAACGACGAATTTTATTATTCGTTTTTATTAATATTGCTTCTATTGGAACGATTTCAACGATCTAAAATGTGCTTGAAAATGCTTATTTTGTGCTGTAAAACAGCACGTTTTGAGCTTTAATCTGCGTTTTAACGCGTAAAACAGCATGTAAAACGACGAATTTTTTTTATTATTCGTTTTTATTAATATTATGTCCATTTGAACGATTTCAACGATCTAAAAATGCTTGAAAATGTTTATTTTAGCAAAACAACACGTCGGAGCTTTAATCTGCGTTTAACGCGTAAACAAAAGCATAAAAACGACGAATTTTTTTATTATTCGTTTTTATTAATATTGCGTCTATTTGAACGATTTCAACGATCTAAAAATGCTTGAAAATGCTTATTTTAGCAAAACAGCACGTTTTGAGCTTTAATCTGCGTTTTAACGCGCAAAACAGCATAAAACGACGAATTTTTTATTATTCGTTTTATTAATATTGCTTCTATTTGAACGATTTCAACGATCTAAAATGCTTGAAAATACTTATTTTAGCAAACAGCACGTTTTGAGCTTTATTCTGCGTTTTAACGCGCAAAATAGCATAAAACGACGAAATTTTTATTATTCTTTTTATTTTTGTATTGCGTCTATTTGAACGATTTCAACGATCTAAAATGTTTGAAAATGCTTATTTTAGCAAAACAGCACGTTTTGAGCTTTTTAACCTGCGTTTAACGCGTAAAACAGCATAAAAAACGACGAATTTTTTATTATTCGTTTTTATTAATATTGCTTCTATTTGAACGATTTCAAATGATCTAAAATGCTTGAAAATGATTATTTTAGCAAAACAGCACGTTTTGAGCTTTAATCTGCGTTTTAACGCGTAAAAGTTAAAAGCATAAAACGACGAAATTTTTATTATTCGTTTTTATTAATATTGCGTCTATTTGAACGATTTCAACGATTTAAAATGCTTGAAAATGCTTATTTTAGCAAAAACAGCACGTTTTGAGCTTTACCCGCGTTTTAACGCAAAAACAGCATAAAACGACGAAATTTTTATTATTCGCTTTTTATTTTTATTGCGTCTATTTGAACGATTTCAACGATTCAAAATGCTTCTGAAAAATGCTTTATTTTGTGCAAAACAGCACGTTTTGAGCGTTAATCTTCGCGTTTTAACGCGCGTAAAACAGCATAAAAACGACGAAATTTCATTATTCGTTTTTTATTTTTATTTTCGCGTCTATTTGATCGATTCCAACGATCTAAAATGCTTTGAAAATGCTTTATTTTAGCAAAACAAAGTTAATGCTTTTGAGCTTAATCTGCGTTTTAACGCGTAAAACAGCATAAAAACGACGAAATTCTTTTTATTATTCGTTTTTATTAATATTGTTTCTATTTGAACGATTTCAACGATCTAAAAATGCTTGAAAATGCTTATTTTAGCAAAACAGCACGTTTTGAGTTTTATTCTGCGTTTTAACGCGTAAAACAGCATAAAAAACGACGAAATTTTATTATTCGTTTTTATTAATATTGTGTCTATTTGAACGATTTCAACGATCTTAAATGCTTCGGTACGCTGTTTTAGCAAACAGCACGTTTTGAGCTTCAATTGCGTTTTAACGCGTAAAACAGCATAAAACGCACGAAATTCTTTTTATTATTCGTTTTTTGCGAATATTGCGTCTATTTGAACGATTTCAACGATCTAAAATGCTTGAAAATGCTTATTTAAAGCAAAACAGCACGTTTTGAGTTTATTCTGCGTTTTAACGCGTAAAACAGCATAAAAACGACGAAATTTTTATTATTCGTTTTATTTTTATTGCGTCTATTTGAACGATTTCAACGATCTAAAAATGCTTGAAAATGCTTATTTTAGCAAAACAGCAATGTTTTGAGCTTTAATCTGCGTTTTTAACGCGTAAAACAGCATAAAACGACGAATTTTTATTATTCGTTTTTATTAATATTGCTTCTATTTGGAACGATTTCAACGATCTAAAATGCTTCTGAAAATGCTTTATTTTAGCAAAACAGCACGTTTTGCAGCTTTTATTCTGCGTTTTAACGCGTAAAACAGCATAAAAACGACGAAATTTTTATTATCTGTTTTTATTAATATTGCGTCTATTTGAACGATTTCAACGATCTAAAAAATGCTTGAAAAATGCTTATTTTAGCAAAATACACGTTTTGAGCTTTACCCGCGTTTTAACGTAAAACAGCGCTAAAAAACGATGAAATTTTTATTATTCGTTTTTATTAATATTGCGTCTATTTTGAACGATTTCAACGATCTAAAATGCTTGAAAATGTTTATTTTAGCAAACAGCACGTTTTGAGCTTTAATCTGCGTTTTAACGCGTAAAACAGCATAAAACGACGAATTTTTTATTATTCGTTTTTATTAATATTGCTCCTATTTGAACGATTTCAACGATCTAAAATGCTTGAAAATGCTTTATTTTGTTAAAAAACAGCACGTTTTGAGTTTTAATCTGCGTTTTAACGCGTGAAACAGCATAAAAACGACGAAATTTTTATTATTCGTTTTTTATTAATATTGCGTCTATTTGAACGTGATTTCAACGATCTAAAATGCTTGAAAATGCTTTATTTTAGCAAAACAGCACGTTTTGAGTTTATTCTGTTTTAACGCGTAAAACAGCATAATAACGACGAAATTTTTATTATTCGTTTTTATTTTTATTGCGTCTATTTGAAACGATTTTAACGATCTAAAATGCTTGAAAATGCTTATTTTAGCAAAACAGCATCGTTTTGAGCTTTAATCTGCGTTTTAACGCGTAAAAACAGCATAAAAACGACGAATCTTTATTATTCGTTTTTATTAATATTGTTTTATTTGAACGATTTCCTTAAACGATCTAAAAATAATTTGAAAATGCTTATTTTAGCGAAACAGCACGTTTTGAGCTTTAATCTGCGTTTTAACGCGTAAACAGCATAAAAACGACGAAATTTTTATTATTCGCTTTTTATTTTATTGCGTCTATTTTGAACGATTTCAACGATCTAAAAATGCTTGAAAATGCTTATTTTAGCAAAACAGCACGTTTTGAGCTTTAATCTGCGTTTTAACGCGTAAACAGCAATAAAAACGTGACGAAATTTTATTATTCGTTTTATTAATATTGCGTCTATTTGAACGATTTTAACGATCTGGTGCTTTGAAAAATGCTTATTTTAGCAAAAACAGTTAATGTTTTGAGCTTTCATTCTGCGTTTTAACGCGTAAAACAGCATAAAAACGACGAAATTTTATTATTCGTTTTTTATTTTTATTGCGTCTATTTGAACGATTTCAACGATCTAAAATGCTTGAAAATGCTTATTTTAGCAAAACAGCACGTTTTGAGCTTAATCTGCGTTTTAACTCGTAAACAGGCATAAAAACGACTTCAATTTTTTATTATTCGTTTTATTAATATTGCGTCTATTTGAACGATTTCAACGATCTAAAATGTTTAAAAATGCTTATTTTAGCAAAACAGCACTTTTTGATTTTTAATCTGCGTTTTAATGCGAAAAACAGAAAAAAAACGACGAATTTTTTTTATTCTTTTTATTAATATTGTTCTATTTGAACGATTTAACGACAAAAAATGCTTGAAAATGATTATTTTAGCAAAAACACGTTTTGAGTTTAATCTGCGTTTTAACGCGTAAAGCGCAAAAAAACGACGAAATTTTTTATTATTCTTTTTTATTAATATTGCGTCTTTTTAAAAAGATTTCAACGTTTTAAAAAATGTTTGAAAATGCTTATTTTAGCAAAAAAAATTTTTTGAGTTTAATTGCTTTTTAAACGCGAAAAACAGCAAAAAAAACGACAAAATTTTTTTAATTCGTTTTTTTATTTTTATTGCGTCATTTGAAGATTTCAACGATAAAAAAGCGGAAAATGCTTTTTTTAGCAAAACAGCACGTTTTACGTTAATCTGCGTTTTAACGCGAAAAGCAAAAAAACGACGAATTTTTTATTATTCGTTTTGATTAATATTGTTTATTTGAACGATTTCAACGATCTAAAATGCTGAAAATGCTTATTTTAGCAAAAACACGTTTTGAGCTTATTCTGCGTTTTAACGCGAAAAACAGCAAAAAAAACACAAAATTTTTTATTATTCGTTTTTTTTTATTGCGTCTATTTAAGGGATTTCAACGATCAAAAAATGTTTGAAAATGTTTTTATTTTAGAAAAAAAACAGCACGTTTTGAGTTTTAACGCGTTTTAACGCGAAAAACAGCATAAAAACGACAAATTTTTTTATTATTCTTTTTTAAATATTGCTTCATTTGAACGATTTCAACGATCTAAAATGCTTGAAAAGTTATTTTGCAAAACAGCAGTTTTGAGTTTTAATCTGCGTTTTAACGCGTAAAACAGCAAAAAAAACGTTTTTTTAAACGTTTTTTTTAAAATTTGCGTCTATTTGAACGATTTCAACGATCAAAAAATGCTTGAAAATGTTATTTTGAAAACAGCCTTTTTGAGTTTTAATCTGCGTTTTAACGCGTAAAACAGCATAAAAATGACAAATTTTTTTATTATTCGTTTTTTTAATATTGCTTCTTTAAAAACGATTTCGACGATCTAAAATGCTTGAAAATGCTTATTTTGCAAAAAAGCACGTTTTGAGCTGTAATCTGCTTTTTAACGCGAAAAAAGGCAAAAAAACGACGAAATTTTATTATTCGTTTTTATTTTATTGCGTCTATTTGATCGATTTCAAGGGATCAAAATGCTTGAAAATGCTTATTTTAGAAAAAAGCACGTTTTATTTAATCTGCGTTTTAACGCGTAAACAGCATAAAACACGAATTTTTATTATTCTTTTTTATTAATATTGTTCTATTTGAAGATTTCAACGATCTAAAATGCTTGAAAATTTATTTTAGAAAAAACAGCACTTTTTGAGTTTTATTCTGGTTTTAAGGTAAACAGCAAAAAAAACGACGAAATTTTATTATTCGTTTTTTTTAAATTTGCGTCTATTTGAACGATTTCAACGATTAAAATGCTTGAAAATGCTTTTTTTTAGCAAAACAGCACGTTTTGAGCTTTAATCTGCGTTTTAACGCGTAAAACAGCATAAAAACGACAAATTTTTTTATTATTCGTTTTTTTTAAATAGTTTATTTGAACGATTTAAATCTAAAATGCTTGAAAATGCTTTTTTTTGGCAAAACAGGTTTTGAGCTTAATTTGCGTTTTAACGCGTAAAACAGCAAAAAAAAACGACGTTTTTATTATTCTTTTTTATTAATATTGCGCTATTTGAACGATTTAAACGATTAAAATGCTTGGTTTATTTTGCAAAACAAGTTTTGATTTTTAATCTGCGTTTTAACGCGTAAAACAGAAAAAAAAAACACAAAATTTTTTATTATTCTTTTTTATTAATATTGCGTCTATTTGAACGATTTCAACGATCAAAATGCGAAAATGCTTATTTTAGCAAAACAGCACTTTTTGGTTTTTAATCTGCGTTTTAAGGGTAAAACAGCAAAAAACGACGAATTTTTTATTATTCGTTTTTATTTTCCCCTTTTTGAACGACAACGATCTAAAATGCTTTGAAAATGTTTTTATTTTGCAAAAACAGGAGTTTTAATCTGCGTTTAACGCAAAAAAGTAAAAAACGAGAAATTTTTATTATTCGTTTTTTTTAAATATTGCGCATTTGAACGATTTCAACGATCTAAAATGTTTAAAAAATGCTTATTTTGCAAAACAGCACGTTTTGACCCATTCTCGTTTTAACGCGAAAAACAGCATAATAACGACAAAATTTTTTATTATTCGTTTTTATTTTTATTGCGTCTTTTTGAACGATTTCAACGATCTAAAATGTTTGAAAATGCTTATTTTAGAAAAAAGGTTTTGGTTTTTAATCTGCGTTTTAACGCAAAACAGAAAAAACGACGAATTTTTTATTATTTTTTTTTAATATTCTTTTTTTGAACGATTTAACGATTAAAATACTTGAAAATTTTTATTTTAGCGAAACAGCACGTTTTGAGTTTAATCTGCTTTTTAACGCGAAAAAACAGCATAAAACGACGAAATTTTTATTATTGTTTTTAAATATTGCCTATTTGAACGAGTTCAACGATTAAAAATGCTTAAAAATGCTTTTTTTAGCAAAACAGCACGTTTTATTTATTCTGCGTTTTAACGCGTAAAACGCATAAAAAACGACGAAATTTTTATTATTCTTTTTTATTTTATTGCGTCTATTTGAACGATTTCAACGATCTAAAATGCTTGAAAATGTTATTTTTTGCAAAACAGCACGTTTTGAGTTTTAATCTGCGTTTTCCAAAAAAATAAAAAGGGACGAAATTTTTTTACGTTTTTTTAAATATTGCGTCTATTTGAACGATTTCAACGATCAAAAATTTTTGAAAATGTTTTTTTAGCAAAAGACGTTTGAGTTTTATTCTGCGTTTTAACGCGAAAAACAGCATAAAACGACGAAATTTTTAACTTTTTTATTTTATTGCGTCTATTTGAACGTTTTCCCAAATCTAAAATGCTTGAAAATGAAGAAAAACAGCACGTTTTCTTTAATCTTTTTAACTCAAACAGCAAAAAAAACGAAATTTTTATTATTCGTTTTATTAATATTGCTTCTATTGAACGTTTTCAACGATTTTAAAAAATGCTTGAAAATGCTTTTTTTAGCAAAAAAATTTTTGAGCTTTAATCGCTTTTAACGCGTAAAACAGCAAAAAAAACGACGAATTTTTATTATTCTTTTTATTAATATTGCGTCCATTTGCGATTTCAACGATCTTGTTGAAAATTTATTTTGAAAAAAAAGTTTTAGCTTTTTTGGGTTTTTTAACGGAAAAAAATTTTAAAAGCGGAATTTTTAATTTTTGTTTTATTAATATTCGTTATTTTGAAGATTTCAACATCTAAAAGGGAAAAATGTTTTTTTTTGAAAACACCCGTTTTGAAATTGCTTTTAAGGTAAAAAAAAACGCGAATTTTATTATTGTTTTATTAATATTGTTTTTTTTGAAGATTTCAACTTTTAAAAGGGGAAAATATTTTAGCCGATTTTTAGATTGGCTTTTAAAAAAAGCAAAAATGACGAAATTTTATTATTGTTTTTTTTTTTGGTCTATTTGAATTTTTCAAAGATCTAAAATGCTAAAATTTTTTATTTTAGCAAACAGACGTTTTGATTTTTAAATTTGCGTTTTTAATGCGAAAAAAGAAAAACGACGAATTTTTATTTTTTTTTTAAAATGTTTTATTTGAAGATTTAAGATCAAAATGTTTGGAAAATTTTTTTAAAAAAAGTTTTGATTTTTAATTTCAGTTTTAAAGGTACAGCATAAAAACGAATTTTTTTATTTTTCGTTTTTATTATTTTTGGGTCATTTCGATTTAACGATTTAAAATGCTTGAAAAATGCTTTTTTTAAAAGCAAAACAGCCGTTTTGGCTTTAATCTGGCTTTAACGCGTAAAACAGCATAAAACGACGAAATTTTTTTTTTCGTTTTTATTTTTATTCGCCCTTTAACGATTTCAACGATCAAAAAGTTGAAAATGCTTTTTTTAAAAGCAAAAAGACGTTTTGAGTTTAACGCGTTTTAACGCGTAAACAGCATAAAACGACGAATTTTTTTATTACGTT
>NW_027048216.1:0-10426 GCF_025399875.1 Dalotia coriaria | reverse complement strand
TTTTGTTTTTTTTTTTATTTTTTTAGGGTTCCGTTAAAAAAACGTTTTTTGCAAAAAAGCATTTTAAATTTTTCGTTGAAATCGTTCAAATAGACGAAATAAAAAAAAAACGAATAATAAAAATTAGTCGTTTTTATGCTTTTTCCCCATTAAAACGCAGTTAAAGCTAAAAACGTCTTTTTGCTAAAAAAAAGCATTTTCAAGCATTTTAGATCTTTGGGGAAATCGTTCAAATGGGCAATATTAAAAAAAACGAATAATAAAATTTTGTCGTTTTATGCTGTTTTACGCTTTAAAAACCTGTTTAAAAAACTCAAAACGTGCTTTTTTTTAAAATAAGCATTTTAAAAGCATTTTAGATCGTTGAAATCGTTAAAATAGCGCAAAAATTAATAAAAACGAATAAAAAAAAAATTTCGTCTTTTTTTATGCTGTTTTACGCGTTAAAACGGAAAAAAACTCAAAACCCCTGTTTTGCTAAAATAAACATTTTTAAACATTTTAGATCGGTGAAATCGTTCAAATAGACGCAATATTAATAAAAACGAATAATAAAAATTCGTCGTTTTTTATGCCTGATTTACCGTTAAAACGCAGATTAAAGCTGAAAACGTGCTGTTTTTGCTAAAATAAGCATTTTCAAGCATTTTAAGATCGATGAAATCGTTCAAATAAAACAATATTAATAAAACAAATAATAAAAATTCGTCGTTTTTATGCTGTTTTACGCGTTAAAACGCAGATTAACACTCAAAACGTGCTGATTTGCTAAAATAAAAGCATTTTCAAGCATTTTAAGATCGTTGAAATCGTTCAAATAGACGCAATAAAATAAAAAACGAATAATAACAAATTCATCGTTTTTATGCTGTTTTACGCGTTAAAACGCAGATAAAACTCAAAACATTTGTGCTGTTTTGCTAAAATAAACATTTTCAAAGCATTTTAGATCCCGTTGAAAATCGTTCAAATAGACGCAATAAAAATAAAAACGAATAATAAGAAATTTCGTCGTTTTATGCTGTTTTCACGCGTTAAAACGCAGAATAAAACTCAAAACGTGCTGTTTTGCTAAAATAAAGCATTTTCAAGCATTTTTAGATCGTTTGAAATCGTTCAAATAGACGCAATATTAATAAAACGAATAATACACTGATCACGTTTTTATGCTGTTTTACGCGTTAAAACGCAGATTAAATAAAACGTTGCTGTTTTTACGCTAAAATAAGCATTTTTCAAGCGGTACATTTTAGATCGTTGAAATCGTTCAAATAGAAGCAATATTATTAAAACGGAATAATAAAAATTCGTCACGTTTTTTTATGCTGTTTTACCGCTGATTTAAAACGCAGATTAAAACTCAAAACGGTGTATTTTGCTGAAATAAAGCATTTCAAGCATTTTAGATCGTTGAAATCGTTCAAATAGACGCAATATTAATAAAACGAATAATAAAATTTCGTCGTTTTTTATGCTGTTTTACCCGTTAAAACGCAGATTAAAGCTCAAAGCGTGCTGTTTTGCTAAAATAAGCATTTTCAAGCATTTTAGATCGTTGAAATCGTTCAAATAGACGCAATATTAATAAAAACGAATAATAAAAATTTCGTCGTTTTTATGCTGTTTTACGCGTTAAAACGCAGAATAAAGCCTCAAAACGTGCTGTTTGGCTAAAATAAGCATTTTCAAGCATTTTGAATCGTTGAAATCGTTCAAATAGAAGCAATATTAATAAAAACAGATAATAAAAATTCGTCGTTTTTATGCTGTTTACGCGTTAAAACGCAGATTAAAGCTCAAAACGTGCTGTTTGCTAAAATAAGCATTTTTCAAGCATTTTTAGATCGTTGAAATCGTTTAAAATAGACGCAATAAAATAAAAACGGAATAATAAAATTTCGTCGTTTTTTATGCTGTTTTACGCGTTAAAACGCAGATTAAAGCTCAAAACGTGCTGTTTTGCTAAAATAAGCATTTTCAAGCATTTTAGATGGTGAAATCGTTCCAAATAGAGAAACAATATTAATAAAACTAATAATAAAAATTTCGTCGTTTTATGCGTTTTACGCGCGCGTTAAAACGCAGATTAAAAGCTCAAAACGTGCTGTTTTGCTAAAATAAGAATTTTCAAGCACATTTTAGATCGTTGAAATCGTTTAAATAGAAGCAATATTAATAAAAACGAATAATAAAAAATTCGTCATTTTTATGCTGTTTTTTTACGCGTTAAAACGCAGATTAAAATAAAACGTGCTGTTTTTACTTTAAAATAAGCATTTTCAGAAGCATTTTAGATCGTTGAAATCGTTAAATAGAAGCAATATTAATAAAAACGAATAAAAAAATTCGTCGTTTTATGCTGTTTTACGCGTAAACGCAGATTAACGCTCCAAACGTGCTGTTTGCTGATAAAGCATTTTCAGAAGCATTTTAGATCGTTGAAATCGTTCCGATAGACGCAATAAAAGGCAAAAACGAATTAATAAAAATTTCGTCGTTTTTATGCTGTTTTTTACGCGTTAAAGAAGCGCAGATTAAAGCTCAAAACGTGCTGTTTTTTCGCACAAAATAAGCATTTCAAAGCATTTTAAATCGTTGAAGTCGTTCCAAATAGATGCAATAATGGCAAAAACAGGCAATAAAATTTCGTCGTTTTTATGCTGCTTTACGCGTTAAAACGCAGATTAAAACTCAAAACGTGCTGTTTTGCTAAAATATCATTTTCAAACATTTTAGATCCCGTTGAAATCGTTCAAATAGAAGCAATATTAATAAAAACGAAGATAATAAAAAATTCGTCGTTTTTATGCTGTTTTTACGCATTAAAACGCGTTTAAGCTCAAAACGTGCTGTTTTGCTAAAATAAGCGTTTTCAAGCATTTTAGATCGTTGAAAATCGTTCAAATAGACGCAGCAATTAATAAAAACGAATAATAAAAATTTCGTCGTTTTATGCTATTTTACGCGTTAAAACGCAGAATAAAGCTCAAAACGTGCTGTTTTGCTAAAATAAGTATTTTTCAGAAACCCATTTTAGATCGTTGAAATCGTTCAAATAGAAGCAATATTAATAAAGAGCAGATAATAAAAATTCGTCGTTTTTTATGCTGTTTACGCGTTAAAACGCGCAGATCAAAGCTCAAAACTGATACTTGTTTTTGTAAAATAAGCATTTTCAAGCATTTTAGATCGTTGAAATCGATCAAAATAGACGCAATAAAATAAAAACGAATAATAAAAATTTCACGTCGTTTTATGCTGTTTTACGCGTTAAAACGCAGATTAAAGAGCTCAAAAGAGCGATGCTGTTTTTGCTAAAATAAACATTTTCAAGCATTTTTAAATCGATTTAGGGAAATCACGTTCAAATAGACGCAATATTAATAAAAACGAATAATAAAATTTCGTCGTTTTTATGCTGCTTTTACGCGTTAAAACGCAGATTAAAGCTCAAAACGATGCTGTTTTGCTAAAATAATCACTCCAAGCATTTTAGATCGTTGAAATCGTTTAAATAGAAGCAATATTAATAAAAACGAATGGCAAAAAATTCGTCACGTTTTTATGCTGTTTTACGCATTAAAACGCAGATTAAAACTCAAAACCCATTGCTGTTTTGCTAAAAATAAGCATTTTCAAGCGTACAGATCGTTGAAATCGTTCAAAATAGACGCAGTAGTAATAAGAAACGAATAATGAAATTTCGTCGTTTTTATGCTGTTTTACGCGTTAAAACGCTGATTAAAAGGTCAAAACGTGCTGTTTTGCTTTAAAATAAACATTTTTCAAGCATTTTAGATCGTTGAAATCGTTCAAATAGACGCAATATTAATAAAAACGAATAATAAAATTTCGTCGTTTTTTATGCTGTTTTGCGTTAAAGAACGCAGAATAAAACTCAAAACGTGCTGTTTTGCTAAATAACATTTTCAAGCATTTTAGATCGTTGAAATCGTTCAAATAGACGCAATATTAATAAAAACGAATAATAAAGATTTCGTCGTTTTTATGCTGTTTTACGCGTTAAAACGCAGAGTAAAGAAACTCAAACGATGCTGTTTTGCTAAAATAAACATTTTCAAACATTTTTAAATCGTTGAAATCGTTCAAATAGACGCAATAATGTAAAAACAAATAATAAAAATTTCGTGTTTTATGCTGCTTTACGCGTTAAAACGCAGACTAAAACTCAAAACGTGCTGTTTTGCTAAAATAATCATTTTTCAGAAGCATTTTTAGATCGTTGAAATCGATTTCAAATAGAAGCAATATTAATAAAAAACGAATAATAAAAAAATTCGTCGTTTTATACTGTTTTACGCATTAAAACGCAGATTAAAGCTCAAAACGTGCTGTTTTTGCTAAAATAAGCATTTTCAAGCATTTTAGATCGTTGAAATCGTTCAAATAGACGCAATATTAATAAAAACGAATAATAAAAATTTTTGTCGTTTTTATGCTGTTTTACGCGTTAAAGCACTGATTAAAGCTCAAAACGTGCTGTTTTGCTAAAATACAAAACATTTTCAAGCATTTTAGATCGTTGAAATCGTTCAAATAGACGCAATATTAATAAAACGAATAATAAAATTTCATGCGTTTTTATGCTGTTTTACACTTTAAAACTCAAGAATAAAAAACTCAAAACGATGCTGTTTTGCTAAAATAACATTTTCAAGCATTTTTAGATCGTTGAAATCGTTCAAATGAAGCAATAATGGCAAAAACGATTAATAAAAATTCGTCGTTTTATGCTGTTTTACGCGTTAAAACGCAGATTAAAGAAGCTCAAAACGTGCTGTTTTAGCACAAAATAAGCACATTTTCAAGCATTTTAGATCGTTGAAATCGTTCAAATAAGGCCGCAATATTAATAAAAACGAATAATAAAAATTTCGTCGTTTTTTATGCTGTTTTACGCGTTAAAACGCAGATTAAAGCTCAAAACGTGCTGTTTTGCTAAAATAAAAGCATTTTCAAGCATTTTAGATCGTTGAAATCGTTCCAAATAGACGCAATAAAATAAAAACGAATAATAAAATTTCGTCGTTTTATGCTGTTTTTACGCGTTAAAACGCAGATTAAAGAAAACAAAACGTGCTGTTTCGCTAAAATAAAGCATTTTTCAGCATTTTTAGATCGTTGAAATCGTTCAAAATAGAAGCAATAAAAACGAATAATAAAAATTCGTCGTTTTTGAAAGAAACTGTTTTGCCGCGTTAAAACGCAGATTAAAACTCAAAACGTGCTGTTTCGCTAAAATAAGCATTTTTCAAGAAGCATTTTAGATCGTTGAAATCGTTCAAATAGAAGCAATATTAATAAAAACGAATAGCCAAAATTCGTCACGTTTTTATGCTGTTTACGCGTTAAAACGCAGATTAAAGCTCAAAACGTGCTTTGTTTTGCTAAAAATAATTTTTCAAGCATTTTAGATCGCATTTGAAATCGTTCAAATAGACGCAATAAAAATAAAAACGAATAATAAAAATTTACCGTCGTTTTTTATGCTGTTTTACGCGCGTTAAAACGGAATAAAGCTCAAAACGTGCTGTTTTGCTAAAATAAGCATTTTAAGATCGTTGAAATCACGTTCCAGAAATGAAACGAAAATAGTAATAAAAACTGAATAATAAAAAATTCGTCACGTTTTATTGCTGTTTTACGCGGTAAACGCAGATTAGCAAAACTTGTGCTGTTTTGGTAAAATAAGCATTTTCAAGCATTTTAGATCGTTGAAATCGTTCAAATAGACGCAATAAAATAAAAACGGAATAATAAAAATTTCATCGTTTTTATGCTGTTTTACGCGTTAAAACGCAGATTAAAACAAACGTGCTGTTTTGCTGGAAATAAGCATTTTTCAAACGGTTTTAAATCGTTGAAATCCCGTTCAAATAGACGCAATATTAATAAAAACGGAATAATAAAAATTTCGTCGTTTCTATGCTGCTTTTGCGTTAAAACGCAGATTAAGCTCAAAAGTGCTGTTTTGCTAAAATAATCATTTCAAGCATTTTTAGATACGTTGAAATCGTTCAAATAGAAGCAATATTAATAAAAACGAATAATACTTCGTCGTTTTTTATGCTGTTTTCGCATTAAAACGCAGATTAAAGAAAATAAAACGATGCTGTTTTGCACAAATAAGCATTTTCAAACATTTTAGATCATTTGAAATCCGTTTCAAAATAGACGCAATATTAATAAAAGACGGGTAATAAAAATTTCGTCGTTTTTATGCCTTTGCCGTTAAAACGCTGATTAAACTCAAAACGGTAAGCTGTTTTGTTAAAATAAGCATTTTCAAGCATTTTTAGATCCGTTGAAATCGTTCAAATAGAAGCAATATTAATAAAAACGAATAATAAAAATTCGTCGTTTTTTATGCTGTTTTACCGCGTTAAAACGCAGATTAAAGCTCAAAACGTGCTGTTTTGCTAAAATAAAGCATTTTTCAAGCATTTTTTTAGATCGTTGAAATCGTTCAAATAGACGCAATATTAATAAAAACGAATAATAAAGAATTTCGTCGTTTTTGTACGCATTTTACGCGTTAAAACGCAGATTAAAGCTCAAAACGTGCTGTTTTGCTAAAATAAGCATTTTCCGAAGCATTTTAGATCGTTGAAATCGTTCAAATAGACGCAATAAAAATAAAAACGAATAATAAAAATTTTGCGTCGTTTTTATGCTGTTTTACGCGTTAAAACGCAGAATAAAGCTCAAAACGTGCTGTTTTGCTAAAATAAAAGCATTTTCAAGCATTTTAGATCGTTGAAATCCCGTTCAAATAGACGCAATATTAATAAAAACGAATAATAAGAATTTCGTCGTTTTTATGCTGTTTTACGCGTTAAAACGCAGATTAAAGCTCAAAACGTGCTGTTTCGCTAAAATAAGCATTTTTCAAGCATTTTAGATCGTTGAAATCGTTCAAAAATAGAAGCAATATTAATAAAAACGAATAATAAAAAATTCGTCGTTTTTATGCTGTTTTTACGCGTTAAAACGCAGATTAAAGCTCAAAACGTGCTGTTTTTGCTAAAAATAAGCATTTTCAAAGCACATTTTAAGTCGTTGATAGATTTCAAATAGAAACAGTAATAAAAACGAATAATAAAAATTCGTCGTTTTATGCTGTTTTACGCGTTAAAACGCAGATTAAAGAAAACTCAAAACGTGTTGTTTTACGCTGGTAAACATTTTTCAAGCATTTTAGATCGTTGAAATCGTTCAAATGGACGCAATATTAATAAAACGAATAATAAAAATTCATCGTTTTTTTTATGCTGTTTTTTACGCGTTAAAACGGAGATTAAAGCTCAAACGTGCTGTTTCCCTAAATATTGCAAGATCGGAAATTTTCAAATAAAAGCAATTAATAAAAAAAATAAAAAGTCGTTTTATGTTGTTTTACGCGTTAAAACGAAATTAAAAGCTAAAAACGTGCTGTTTGCAAAAAAAGATTTCGAGATCGTGAAACTTTCAAAAGACGAAAAAAATAAAACGAATAATAAAATTTCGCGTTATTTGTTTTACGCGAAAAACGCAGAATAAAGCTCAAAACGTGCTGTTTTTAAAATAAGTTTTTCAAGAAGATCGAAAAACCGTTCAAATAGAGAATATTAAAAAAAACGAATAAAAAAAAAAAATTTCGTCTTTTTTATGCTTTTTTTAGGTTAAACGCAAAAATAAAGTCAAAACGTGCTTTTTCGCTAAAAAAGCATTTTCAAGCATTTTGATCGTTGAAACCCAAATAGGAAAAAAAAAAACGAATAAAAAAAATTTGTCTTTTTTATGTGTTTTACGCGTTAAACGCAGATTAAAGCTAAAAAACGTGCTGTTTTGTTTAAAAAAGCATTTTCAACTTTTTAAATCGTTGAAACGTTCAACAGACGCAATTAAAAAAAAACGAATAAAAAAAATTTGCCGTTTTATGCGTTTAGGGTTAAAAAACGGATTAAAGCTCAAAACGGCTGTTTTGCAAAAATAACATTTCGCTTTTTTGATCGTTGAAATCGTTAAAAGAAGCAATAAATAAAAAACGAATAAAAAAAAATTCGTCGTTTTATGCTGTTTTACGTTAAAACCAGAAAAGCCAAAACGGCTGTTTTGAAAAAATAAGCATTTTCAAGCATTTTAGACGTTAAAACGTTCAAATAGACGAATTTTAAATAAAAACGAAAATAAAAATTTCCGCGTTTTATGTGTTTTACGCGAAAAACGCGATTAAAGGGAAAAACGTGCTGGCTAAAATAAGATTTTCAAGCTTTTTAGATCGTTAAACCGTTCCAAAGAGCAATATTAAAAAAAACGAATAAAAAAAATTTTCGTCGTTTTATTTTTTTACGCTTAAAACGCAAAATAAAGCTAAAAACCCCTGTTTTGCTAAAAAACTTTTTCGCTTTTTTAGATCGTTAAAACGTTCAAAAGAGCAATAAATAAAAACGAATAATAAAAACCCGTCGTTTTATCTGTTTTACGCTTAAAAAACGCGATTAAAGCCAAACGGTGTTTTGCTAAAATAAGCTTTTTCGCATTTTAGATCGTGAAACGTTCAAAAGACGCAATATTAAAAAAAAAGAATAAAAAAAATTTGTCGTTTTAGCGTTTTACGCGTTAAACGCGAAAAAGCCAAAACGTGCTGTTTTTAAAATGATTTTCAAGCTTTTTAGATCGTTGAAATCGTTAAAATAGAGCAAATTTTAAAAAAAAACGAAAAAAAAAAAATTGCGTTTTATGCTTTTTTACGCGTTAAAACCAAATAAAGCTCAAAAGGGCTGTTTTGCTAAAAAAACTTTTTAAAGCTTTTTAGATCGTTAAAAGTTCAAATAAAAGAAATATTAATAAAAACGATTAAAAAAATTCGCGTTTTATGTGTTTTACGCGTTAAACGCAGATTAAAGTCAAAGGGCTGTTTTGCTAAAATAAGCTTTTCCCCAAATTTGATCGTTAAAACTTCAAATAGACGCAAATTAAAAAAAAACGAATAATAAAATTTGCTTTTTTATGTTTTTTAGGGTTAAAACGCAGAAAAAAGCTAAAAACGGCTGTTTTGCTAAAATAAGATTTTCAAGCATTTTAGATCGTTAAAATCGTTCAAATAGAGCAATAAAAATAAAAACGAATAAAAAAATTTTCGTCGTTTTATGTTTTTTACGCTTTAAAAACGCAGATTAAAGCTCAAAGGGCGTTTGCTAAAATAAGCATTTTCAAGCTTTTTTGATCGTTGAACGTTCAAATAAAAGAATAAAAAAAAAACGAATAATAAAAATCGTCGTTTTTATGTGTTTTACGTTAAAAACGCGATTCCCAAAAAATGCCGTTTCGCAAAAAAGCATTTTCAAGCATTTTAGATCGTTAAAATCGTTAAATAGAAGCTATTAAAAAAAACGAATAATAAAAATCCGATGGTTTTACGCTTTAAAAACGCAGATTGCTCAAACGCTTTTTTGCTAAAATAAGCTTTTTTCAAGCATTTTAGATCGTTAAAACGTTCAAATAGACGCAAAAAAAAAAAACGAATAAAAAAAAATTTCGTCGTTTTATGCGTTTTACGCGTTAAAACGCAGAATAAAGCTAAAACGGCTGTTTTGCAAAAAAATAAGCTTTTTAGACGTTAAAACGTTCAAATAGAAGCAAAATTAAAAAAACGAATAATAAAATTCGTCGTTTTTTTGCTTTTTTACGCGTAAAACGCAGATTAACGCTCAAAACGTGCTGTTTTGCAAATAAGCATTTTCAAGCATTTTAGATCGTTGAAACGCCAAATAGACGCAAAAAAAAAAAACGAATAAAAAAAATTCCATCGTTTTATGTGTTTTACGCTTAAAACGCAGATTAAAGTAAAAACGCGTTTTGCTAAAATAAGCATTTTCAAGCATTTAAACGTTAAAATCGTTCAAAAGACGCAATATTAAAAAAAACGAAAAATAAAATTTGTCTTTTTATGGTTTACGCTTTAAAAAACGCGATTGCTCGGCTGTTTTGCTAAAATAATCTTTTTCAAACATTTTGATCGTTGAAATCGTTCAAATAAAAGCAAATTAATAAAACGAATAAAAAAAAATTTGTCGTTTTATGTTGTTTTACGCTTAAAACGCGATTAAAGTCAAAACGTGCTGTTTTTAAAAATAAGCATTTTAAAATTTTAGATCGTTGAAATCGTTCAAAAGACGCAATATTAAAAAAAAAACGAATAATAAAATTTCGTCTTTTTTATGTTTTTTTACGCGAAAACGGATTAAAGCTCAAACGCTGTTTTGAAAAATAAGCATTTTCAAGCATTTTAGACGTTGAAATGTTCAAAAGAAGCAATATTAATAAAAACGAAAAAAAAAAAAATTCCGTTTTATGCGTTTTACGCGTTAAAACGCAGATTAAAGCTCAAACTTTTGGGCAAAAAATTTTTAAGAAGACAAAT
>NW_027048215.1:0-10431 GCF_025399875.1 Dalotia coriaria | reverse complement strand
CGAAAACTGTTTTCAAAAAGAAGCAATCAAATTTAAATAAAAACGAATAATAAAAATTTGTCGTTTTATGTGTTTTTCGCGTTAAAACGCAGATTAAAGCTCAAAACGTGCTGTTTTGCTAAAATAAGCATTTTCAAGCATTTTAGAGCTGCTGAAATCGTTCAAATAGAAGCATATTAATAAAAAACGAATAAAAAAAATTCGTCGTTTTATCCCTGTTTTACGCGTCAAAACGCAGTTTAAAAACCCTCAAAACGTGCTGTTTTGCTAAAATAAGCATTTTCGCATTTAAGATCGTTGAAATCGTTCAAATAGAGGGCAATATTAATAAAACGAATAATAAAATTTCGTCTTTTTTATGTTGTTTTACGCGTTAAAACGCAGTTTAAAAAGCTAAAAAGGGCTGTTTTGCTATAATAAGCATTTTCAAGCATTTTAGATCGTTGAAATCGTTCAAATAGAAGCAATAGTAATAAAAACGAATAATAAAAATCGTCGTTTTTATGCTGTTTTACGCGTTAAAACGCAGATTAAAGCTCAAACGTGTGTTTTGCTAAAATAAGCATTTTCAAGCATTTTAGATCGTTGAAATCGTTCAAATAGATGCAATTTTAAAAAAAAACGAATAATAAAATTTCGTCGTTTTTATGTTGTTTTACTCGTTAAAACGCTGTTTAAAAAGCTCAAAAGGGCTGTTTTGCTAAAAATAAGCATTTTCAAGCATTTTAGATCGGAAATCGTTCAAATAGAAGCAATATTAAAAAAAAAACGAATAATAAAATTCGTCGTTTTATGCTGTTTTACGCGTTAAAACGCAGATTAAAGCTAAAAACGTGCTGTTTTGCTAAAATAAGCATTTTCAAGCTTTTTTGGATCGTTGAAATCGTTCAAATAGAAGCAATAGTAAAAAAAACGAATAATAAAAAATTCGTCGTTTTATGCTGTTTTACGCGTTAAAACGCAGATTAAAGCTCAAAACGTGCTGTTTTGCTAAAATAAGCATTTTCAAGCATTTAAGATCGTTGAAATTGTTCAAATAGACGCAATATTAAAAAAAAACGAATAAAAAAATTTCGTCGTTTTTATGCTGTTTTACGCTTTAAAAAACGCAGATTAAAGCTCAAAACGTGCTGTTTTGCTAAAATAAGCATTTTCAAGCATTTTAGATCGCTGGAAATCGTTCAAATAGAAGCAATAGTAATAAAAACGAATAATAAAAATTCGTCGTTTTATGCTGTTTTACGCGTTAAAACGCAGATTAAAGCTCAAAACGTGCTGTTTTGCTAAAATAAGCATTTTCAAGCATTTTAGATCGTTGAAATCGTTCAAATAGACGAAATATTAATAAAAAACGAATAATAAAATTTCGTCGTTTTATGCTGTTTTCCCTGTTAAAACGCTGATTAAAGCTAAAAACGTGCTGTTTTGCTAAAATAAGCATTTTCAAGCATTTGATCGTTGAAATCGTTCAAATAGACGAAATATTAATAAAAAAAAATAAAAATTTCGTCGTTTTATGTTGTTTTACGCGTTAAAAACGCAGATTAAAGCTCAAAACGTGCTGTTTTGCTAAAATAAGCATTTTCAAGCATTTTAGATCGTTGAAATCGTTCAAATAGACGCAATATTAATAAAAACGAATAATAAAAATTTCGTCGTTTTATGCTGTTTTACGCGTTAAAACGCTGATTAAAGCTCAAAACGTGCTGTTTTGCTAAAATAAGCATTTTCAAGCATTTTAGATCGTTGAAATCGTTCAAATAGACGCAATATTAATAAAAACAAATAATTAAAAATTCGTCTTTTTTATGCTGTTTTACGCGTTAAAACGCAGATTAAAGCTCAAAAAAAGAGCGCAGATTAAAACTCAAACGTGCTGTTTTGCTAGAAATAAGCATTTTCAAGCATTTTAGATCGTTGAAATCGTTCAAAATAGACGCAATATTAATAAAAACGAATAATAAAATTTCGTCGTTTTGTACTTTTGCGTTAAAACGCAGATTAAAGCTCAAAACGTGCTTTGTTTTAGCAAAATAAGCATTTCGAGCATTTTTAGATCGTTGAAATCGTTCAAATAGACGCAATATTAATAAAACGAATAATAAAAATTTCGTCGTTTTTATGCTGTTTTACGCGTTAAAACGCTGATTAAAGCTCAAAACTGATGCTGTTTTTGCTAAAGTAAGCATTTTCAAGCATTTTTAGATCGTTGAAATCGTTCAAATAGAAGCAATAGTAATAAAAAACGAATAATAAAAATTCGTCGTTTTATGCTGTTTACGCGTTAAAGCGCAGATTAAAGCTCAAAACGTGCTGTTTTTGCTAAAATAAGCATTTTCAAGAAGCATTTTTGATCGGAAATCATTCAAATAGACGCAATATTAATAAAAACGAATAATAAAATTTCGTCGATTTTTTTATGCTGTTTACTCGTTAAAACTGATTAAAGCTCAAAACGTGCTTTGTTTTTGCTAAAATAAGCATTTTCAAGCATTTTAGATCGTTGAAATCGTTCAAATGAAACAGTATTAATAAAAACGAATAATAAAATTCGTCGTTTTATGCTGTTTACGCGTTAAAACGCAGATTAAAGAAAACTCAAAACGTGCTGTTTTTGCTAAAATAAGCATTTTTCAAGCATTTTAGATCGTTGGAAATCGTTCAAATAGACACCAATATTAATAAAAACGAATAATAAAAATTTCGTCGTTTTGTGCTGTTTTGCGTTTAAAACGCTGGTCGCTCAAAACGTGCTGTTTTGCTTTAAAATAAGCATTTTCAAGCATTTTAGATCACGTTGAAATCGTTCCAATAGACATAATATTAATAAAAACGAAGATAATAAAAATTTCGTCGTTTTATGCTGTTTTACGCGTTAAAACGCTGAGTTAAAGCTCAAAACGTGCTGTTTTTGCTAAAATAAGCATTTTCAAGCATTTTAGATCGTTGAAATCGTTCAAATAGACGCAATATTAATAAAAACAAATATCAAAAATTCGTCGTTTTATGTTGTTTTTACGCGTTAAAACGCAGATTAAAGCTCAAAACATTGCTGTTTGCTAAAATAATCATTTTTAAGCATTTTAGATGTTGAAATCGTTCCGGAAATAGACGCAATATTAATAAAAACGAATAATAAAATTTTGTCGTTTTTATACTTGTTTTTACGCGTTAAAACGCTGATTAAAAGCTCAAAACGTGCTGTTTTTGCTAAAATAAGCATTTTCAAGCATTTTTAGATCGTTGAAATCGTTTCAAATAGAAACGGCGAAACGACCGACGGGTTGTGTTTTGTGCTGTTTTTACGCGTTAAAACGCAGATTAAAGCAAAACGTGCTGTTTTTGCTTTAAAATAAGCATTTTCAAGCATTTTTAGATCGTTGAAATCGTTCCAAATAGACGCAATATTAATAAAAACGAATAATAAAAATTTCGTCGTTTTTATGCTGTTTTACTCGTTAAAACGCTGATTAAAGCTCAAAACGTGCTGTTTTGCTAAAATAAGCATTTTCAAGCATTTTAGATCGTTTGAAATCGTTCAAATAGAAGTAATAAAACGAATAATAAAAATTCGTCGTTTTTATGCTGTTTTTACGCGTTAAACGCAGATTAAAGCTCAAAACGTGCTGTTTTTGCTAAAATAAGCATTTTCAAGCATTTAGATCGTTGAAATCGTTCAAATAGACGCAATATTAATAAAAACGAATAATAAAATTTCGTCGTTTTTTATGCTGTTTACGCGTTAAAACGCAGATTAAAACTCAAAACGTGCTGTTTTGCTGAAATAAGCATTTTCAAGCATTTTAGATCGGTTGGAAATCGATTTCAAATAAGACGCAATATTAATAAAAACGAATAATAAAAATTTTACGTCGTTTTTTATGCTGTTTTACGCGTTAAAACGCTGATTAAAACTCAAAACGTGCTGTTTTGCTAAAATAAGCATTTTCAAGCATTTTAGATCGTTTGAAATCGTTCAAATAGACGCAATATTAATAAAAACAAATAATAAAATTCGTCGTTTTTTATGTTGTTTTGCGCGTTAAAACGCAGATTAAAGCTCAAAACGTGCTGTTTTGCTAAAATAATCATTTTTAAGCATTTTAGATCGTTGAAATCGTTCAAATAGAAGCAATATTAATAAAAAACGAATAATAAAAATTTCGTCGTTTTTATGCTGTTTTACGCGTTAAACGCAGATTAAACTCAAAACGTGCTGTTTTGCTAAAATAAGCATTTTTCAAGCATTTTAGATCGTTGAAATCGTTTAAATAGAAGCAATAATAAAACGAATAATAAAAAATTCGTCATTTTATGCTGTTTACGCGTTAAAAACGCAGATTAAAGCTCAAAACGTGCTGTTTTGCTAAAATAAGCATTTTCAAGCATTTTTAGATCGTTGAAATCGTTCAAATAGACGCAATATTAATAAAAAACGAATAATAAAAATTTCGTCGTTTTTATGCTGTTTTACTCGTTAAAACGCTGATTAAAAACTCAAAACATTAACTGCACGCACAAAATAAGCATTTTCAAGCATTTTAGATCGTTAAAATCGTTCAAATAGAAGCAATATTAATAAAAACAAATAATAAAAATTCGTCGTTTTATGCTGTTTTGCGTTAAAACGCGATTAAAACTCAAAACATTAACATTTTGCTAAAATAAGAATATTTTCAGAAGCATTTTAGAGCGTTGAAATCGTTCAAATAAAACAATATTAATAAAAACGAATAATAAAAAATTCGTCGTTTTTATGCTGTTTTACGCGCGTCAAAAGGCAGATTAAAGCTCAAAACGTGCTTTGTTTTGCTAAAATAAAGCATTTTCAAGCATTTTAGATCGTTGAAATCGTTCGAATAGACGCAATATTAATAAAAACGAATAATAAAAAATTCGTCGTTTTTTATGCTGTTTTACGCGTTAAAACGCGAATTACAACTCAAAACGTGCTGTTTTGCTAAAATAAACATTTCAAGCATTTTAGATCGTTGAAATCGTTCAAATAGAAGCAATAATAAAAAACGAATAATAAAATTTCGTCGTTTTTATGCTGTTTTACGCGTTAAAACGCGCAGAGTAAAAGCTCAAAACGTACCATTTTTGCTAAAATAAAGCATTTTCAAGCATTTTAGATCGTTGGGAAATCGTTCAAATAGACGCAATATTAATAAAAACGAATAATAAAAATTTCGTCGTTTTATGCTGTTTTTACGCGTTAAAACGCAGATTAAAACTCAAAACGTGCTGTTTTGCTAAAATAAGCATTTTCAAGCATTTTTAGATCGTTGGAAATCGGTCAAATAGAAGCAATATTAATAAAAACGGAATAATAAAAAAATTCGTCGTTTTTTATGCTGTTTTACGCGTTAGAAACGCAGATTAAAACTCAAAACGTGCTGTTTTGCTAAAATAAATTTTCAAAATTATTTTAGATCGTTGAAATCACGTTCAAATAGACGCAATAAAATAAAACGAATAATAAAAATTTCGTCGTTTTTTATGCTGTTTTACGCGTTAAAACGCAGAATAAAGCTCAAAACGTGCTGTTTTTTGCTAAAATAATAAAAGCATTTTCAAGCATTTTAGATCGTTGATCGTTCAAATAGACGCAATATTAATAAAAACGAATAAGAAAAATTTCGTCGTTTTGCTTCTTTGTTTTACGCGTTAAAACGCAGATTAAAGCTCAAAACGTGCTGTTTTTTGCTAAAATAAGCATTTTCAAGCATTTTAGATCGTTGAAATCGTTCAAATAGAAGCAATATTAATAAAAAACGAATAATAAAAAATTCGTCGTTTTATGCCGACACGCGTTAAAACGCAGATTAAAACTCAAAACGTGCTGTTTTAGCACAAAATAAACATTTTCAAGCATTTTAGATCGTTGAAATCGTTCAAATAGAAACAATATTAATAAAAACGAATAATAATAAAATTCGTCGTTTTATGCTGTTTTACGCGTTAAACGCAGATTAAAACTCAAAACGATGTATTTTGCTAAAATAAAGCATTTTCAAGCATTTTGAATCGTTGAAATCGTTCAAATAGACGCAATATTAATAAAAAACTAGCGTAATAAATTCGTCGTTTTATGCTGTTTTGCGCGTTGAAGCGCAGATTAAAAGCTCAAAAGGCTTGTGCTGTTTTTGCTAAAATAAAAGCATTTTCAAATTTTGAATCGTTGAAATCGTTCAAATAAGTAATATTAATAAAAACAAATAATAAAAAATTCGTCGTTGTTATGCTGTTTTACGCGTTAAACGCAGTTAAAACTCAAAACGTGCTGTTTTGCTAAAATAAGCATTTTCAAGCATTTAGATCGTTGAAATCGTTCAAATAGACGCAATATTAATAAAACGAATGATAAAAATTCGTCGTTTTATGCTGTTTACGCGTTAAAACGCAGATTAAAAAGCTTTCAAAACATGCCGTTTTGCTAAAATAAGCATTTTTCAAAACATTTAGATCGTTGAAATCGTTCAAATAAAGCAATATTAATAAAAATCGATAATAAAAATCGTCGTTTTTATGCTGTTTTACGCGTTGAAACGCAGATTAAAACTCAAACGTGCTGTTTTGCTAAAATAAAAGCATTTTCATTTTAGATCATTGAAATCGTTCAAAATAAAACAATAGTAATAAAAACGAATAATAAAAAGTTCGTCGTTTTTTTTATGCTGTTTTACGCGTTAAAACGCAGATTAAAAGCTCAAAACGTGCTGTTTTTGCTAAAATAAGCATTTTCAAGCATTTTTAGATCGTTGAAATCGTTCAAATAGACGCAATATTAATAAAAACGAATAATAAAAATTTCGTCGTTTTATGCTGTTTTACGCGATAAACGCAGATTAAAACTCAAAACGTGCTGTTTTGCTAAAATAAAGCATTTTCAAGCATTTTAGATCGTTGAAATCGTTAAACAGAAACAATATTAATAAAAACGAATAATAAAAATTCGTCGTTTTTATGCTGTTTACGCGCGTTAAAACGCAGATTAAAATAAAACATGCTGTTTTGCTAAAATAAGCATTTTTCAAAAGCATTTTAGTTCGTTGAAATCGTTCAAATAGACGCAATAAAATATAAAACGAACAATAAAAATTTTGTCGTTTTTATGCTGTTTTACGCGTTAAAACGCAGAATAAAGCTCAAAACGTGCTGTTTTGCTAAAATAAGCATTTTCAAGCATTTTAGATCGTTGAAATCGTTCAAATAGACGCAATATTAATAAAAACAAATAATAAAAAATTCTGCGTCGTTTTTATGCTGTTTTACGCGTTAAAACGCAGATTAAAAGCTCAAAACGTGCTGTTTTGCTAAAATAAAGCATTTTCAAGCATTTTAGATCGTTGAAATCGTTCAAATAGACGCAATATTAAAAAAAAAAACTAATAATAATAAATTCGTCGTTTTATGCTGTTTTACGCGTTCAACGCAGATTAAAGCTCAAAACGTGCTGTTTTGCTAAAATAAGCATTTTCAAGTATTTAGATCGTTGAAATCGTTCAAATAGAAGCAATATTAATAAAAACAAATAATAAAAATTCGTCCTTTTATGCTGTTTTACGCGTTAAAACGCAGATTAAAAGCTCAAAAGGGCTGTTTTGCTAAAATAAGCATTTTCAAGCATTTTAGATCGTTGAAATCGTTCAAATAGACCCCAATTTAATAAAAACAATAATAAAAATTCGTCGTTTTATGCTGTTTTACGCGTTAAAACGCAGATTAAAGCTCAAAACGTGCCGTTTTGCTAAAATAACATTTTCAAGCATTTTAGATCGTTGAAATCGTTCAAATAGAAGCAAATTAATAAAAATCGAATAATAAAAAATCGTCTTTTTTATGCGTTTTACGCGTTGAAACGCGATTAAAAAACTGCTGTTTTGAAAAAAACATTTTAAGATTTTAGATCGTTGAAATGTTCAAATAGAAGCAATATTAAAAAAAAAACGAATATAAAGTTCGCGTTTTATGCTGTTTTACGGGGTTAAAACGCAGTTTTAATGCTCAAAACGTGCTGTTTTGCAAAATAAGCATTTTCAAGCATTTTAGATCGTGAAATCGTTCAAAAACGCAATATTAATAAAAAGGGAATAATAAAATTCGTCGTTTTAGCGTTTTACGGATAAAACGCAGATTAAAGCTCAAAACGGCTGTTTTCAAAATAAGCATTTTCAAGCATTTTAGATCGTGAAATCGTTCAAAAGACGCAATATTAATAAAAACGAATAATAAAAATTCGTCGTTTTATGCTGTTTACGGTTAAAACGCAGATTAAGCTCAAAACGTGGTTTTCTAAATAAGCATTTTCAAGCATTTAGATCGTTGAAATCGTTCAAATAGAAGCAATATTAATAAAAACGAATAATAAAAAATTCGTCGATGCTGTTTTACGCGTTAAAACGCAGATTAAAGCTCAAAACGTCTGTTTTCAAAATAAGCATTTTCAAGCATTTTAGATCGTTGAAATCGTTCAAAGACGAAATATTAATAAAACGAATTAAAAATCCGTCGTTTTATGCTGTTTTACGCGATAAAACGCAGATTAAAGCTCAAAACGTGCTGTTTTGCTAAAATAAAGATTTTCAAGATTTTGATCGTTGAATCTTCAAAAGAGGGAATAAAGAAGAAATATTAAAAAAAAACGAATAATAAAAAATTCGTCGTTTTATGCTGTTTTACGCGTTAAAACGCAGATTAAAGCTCAAAACGTGCTGTTTTGCTAAAATAAGCATTTTCAAGCATTTTAGATCGTTGAAATCGTTCAAATAGACGCAATATTAATAAAAACGAATAATAAAAATTAGGTCGTTTTTATGCGTTTTACGCGTTAAAACGCGATTAAGGCTAAAAACGTGCTGTTTTGCTAAAATAAGCATTTTCAAGCATTTTTAGATCGTTGAAATCGTTCAAATGGACGAATATTAATAAAAACGAATAATAAAAATTTCGTCGTTTTTATGCTGTTTTACGCTTAAAACGCAGATTAAACTCAAAACGTGCTGTTTTGCTAAAATAAGCATTTTCAAGCATTTTTAGATCGTTGAAATCATTCAAATAGAAGCAATATTAATAAAAAACGAATAATAAAATTCGTCGTTTTTATGCTGTTTTACGCGTTAAAACGCAGATTAAAGCTCAAAAGGGCTGTTTTGCTAAAATAAGCATTTTCAAGCATTTTAGATCGTTGAAATCGTTCAAATAGCCGCAAAAAAAATAAAAAACGAATAATAAAAATTTCGTCGTTTTATGCTGTTTTATGCGTTAAAATGCAGAAAAAAAGCTCAAAACGTGCTGTTTTTGCTAAAATAAGCATTTT
Source organism: Dalotia coriaria (assembly GCF_025399875.1). Classification (NCBI taxonomy): domain Eukaryota; kingdom Metazoa; phylum Arthropoda; class Insecta; order Coleoptera; family Staphylinidae; genus Dalotia; species Dalotia coriaria. The sequence continues at coordinate 1,109 of NW_027048215.1, read as the reverse complement.
CAAGCATTTTAGATCGTTGAAATCGTTCAAATAGACGCAATATTAAAAAAAACGAATAAAAAAATTTCGTCGTTTTTATGCTGTTTTACGCGTTAAAACGCAGATTAAAGCTCAAAACTGCTGTTTTGCTAAAATAAGCATTTTCAAGCATTTTAGATCGTTGAAATCGTTCAAATAGAAGCAATATTAAAAAAAAACGAATAATAAAAATTCGTCTTTTTTTATGCTGTTTTACGCTTTAAAAAACGCAGATTAAAGCTCAAAACGTGCTGTTTTGCTAAAATAAGCATTTTCAAGCTTTTTTAGATCATTGAAATCGTTCAAATTGACGCAATAAAAAAAAAAACGAATAATAAAAATTTCGTCGTTTTTATGCTGTTTTACGCGTTAAAACGCAGAATAAAGCTCAAAACATGCTGTTTTGCTAAAAAAGCATTTTCAAGCATTTTAGATCTTTGGGAAATCGTTCAAATAGACGCAATATTAAAAAAAACGAATAATAAAAAATTTCGTCGTTTTATGCTGTTTTACGCGTAAAAACGCTGATTAAACTCAAAACGTGCTGTTTTGCAAAAATAAGCATTTTCCATTTTAGATCGTTGAAATCGTTCAAATAGAAGCAAATTAATAAAAACGAATAAAAAAAAATTCGTCGTTTTATGCTGTTTTACGCGTTAAAACGCAGATTAAAAGCTCAAAACGTGCTGTTTTGTTAAAATAAGCATTTTCAAGCATTTTAGATCGTTGAAACGTTCAAATAGACGCAATATTAATAAAAACGAATAAAAAAAATTGTGTCGTTTTTATGCTGTTTTACGCGTTAAAACGCTGATTAAAGCTCAAAACGTGCGGTTTTGCTAAAATAAGCATTTTCAAGCATTTTAGATCGTTGAAATCGTTTAAATAGACGCAATATTAATAAAAACGAATAAAAAAAAATTCGTCGTTTTATGCTGTTTTACGCTAAAACGCAGATTAAAGCTCAAACGGGTGTTTTGCTAAAATAAGCATTTTCAAGCTTTTTGATCGTTGAAATCGTTCTAGAAGCAATATTAAAAACGAATAATAAAAATTGTCGTTTTTTTGTTTTTTACGCGTTAAAACGCAGA
>NW_027048214.1:0-10445 GCF_025399875.1 Dalotia coriaria | reverse complement strand
CGGATTTTAATTGCTTTTAAGCAAAAAAAAAAAAAAATTTTTATTCTTTTTAAAAAAACCCTTTTAAGATTTAACATTTTTAAAATGCTTTTTTTGAAAAAACTTTTATTTTAATTGCTTTTAAGCAAACAAAAAAAAGGGTTTTTTTTTAATTTTCTTTTTTTAAAAAACCAAAATTAAAAAATTTCCCCTTAAAAATGGAAAATGTTTTTTTAAAAACAAAACGCTTTTGGGCCCCCAAAAACCAAAAAGAAAAGTAAAATTTTTTTTTTTATTTTTTTTTTTCCATTTTTTAAAAAAATTTTTTAAAAAGCTTTTTGAGCAACGCCTTTTAAGCAAAAAACGCATAAAAACGTTTTTAATTTTTTTTTATTTTTTTTATTTGCATTTAACGATTTCAAAAAAATTTTTAAAAAAAGTTTTTTAAAAACCCTTTTTTTTTTTAATAAAACAAAAAAAAAATTTTTTTTTTTTTTATTTTTTTTTTGAAAAAACGTCTAAAATGCTTGAAACTTATTTTAGCAAAAAACAGCACGTTTTGAGCTTTAATCTGGTGTTCTTTTAACGCGTAAACAGCATAAAACGACGAATTTTTATTATTCGTTTTATTAATATTGCTTCTATTTGGAACGATTTCAACGATCTAAAATGCTTGAAAGCTTATTTTAGCAAAACAGCACGTTTTGAGTTTTATTCTGCGTTTTAACGCGTAAAACAGCATAAAACGACGAAATTTTTATTATTCGTTTTTATTTTATTGCGTCCATTTGAACGATTTCAACGATCTAAAATGCTTGGAAAAATGCTTATTTGCAGCAAAACAGCCCTTTTGAGCTTTAATCTGCGTTTTAACGCGTAAACAGCATAAAAACGAATTTTATTATTCGTTTTTATTAATATTGCTTCTATTTGAACGATTTCAACGATCTAAAAATGTTTGAAAATGCTTATTTTAGCAAAACAGCACGTTTTGAGCTTTTATTCTGCGTTTTAACGCGTAAAACAGCATAAAACGACCTAATTTTTATTGTTCGTTTTTATTAATATTGCGTCTATTTCCTGAACGATTTCAACGATCTAAAATGTTTCTTTGAAAAATGCTTTTATTTTAGCAAAACAGCACGTTTGAAAGCTTTTCTTAATCTGCGTTTGAACGCGTAAAACAGCATAAAAAGACGAATTTTTATTATCTGTTTTTATTAATATTGCTTCTATTTGAACGATTTCAATCGATCTAAAATGCTTGAAAATGCTTATTTTAGCAAAACAGCACGTTTTGAGTTTTAATCTGCGTTTCAACGCGTAAAACAGCATAAAAACGACGAAATTTTATTATTCGTTTTTATTAATATTGCGTCTATTTGAACGATTTCCAACGATCTAAAATGCTTGAAAATGCTTATTTTAGCAAAAACAGCACATTTGGGCTTTATTCTGCGTTTTAACGCGTAAAACAGCATAAAACGACGAAATTTTTATTATTCGTTTTATTTTTATTGCGTCTATTTGAACGATTTCAACGATCTAAAAATGCTTGAAAAATGCTTATTCTTAGCAAAATGTACGTTTTGAGCTTTAATCTGCGTTTTTAACGCGCAAAACAGCATAAAAACGACGAATTTTTATTATTCGTTTTTATTAATATTGCTTCTATTTGAACGATTTCCCAACGATCTAAATGCTTTGAAAATGCTTATTTTAGCAATACAGCACGTTTTGAGATTTATTCTGCGTTTTAACGTAAAACAGCATAAAAAACGACGAAATTTTTATTATTCGTTTTTATTTTTATTGCGTCCATTTGAAATGATTTCAACGATCTTAAAAATGCTTGAAAATGCTTATTTTAGCAAAACAGCCCTCTTTGAGTTTTTTAATCTGCGTTTCGTAAAACAGCATAAAACGACGAATTTTTTATTATTCGTTTTATTAATATTGCTTCTATTTGAACGATTTCAACGATCTAAAATGCTTGAAAATGCTTATTTTAGCAAAACAGCACGTTTTGAGTTTTATTCTGCGTTTTAACGCGTAAAACAGCATAAAACGACCCATCTTTTATTGTTCGTTTTTATTAATATTGCGTCTATTTGAACGATTTCAACGATCTAAAATGCTTGAAAATAAGTTTATTTTAGCAAAACAGCACGTTTTGAGTTTTAATCTGCGCTTGAATCGCGTAAAACAGCATAAAAGACGAATTTTTTTATTATTCCGTTTTTATTAATATTGCTTCTATTTGAACGATTTCAACGATCTAAAATGCTTGAAAATGCTTTTATTTTAGCAAAACAGCACGTTTTGAGCTTTAATCCGCGTTTTAACGCGTAAACAGCATAAAACGACGAATTTTTATTATTCGTTTTTATTAATATTGCGTTTATTTGATCGATTTCAACGATCTAAAATGCTTGAAAATTATTTTAGCAAAACAGCACGTTTGAGCTTTAATCTGCGTTTTGACGCGTAAAACAGCATAAAACGACGATTTTTATTATTCGTTTTTATTAATATTGCTTCTATTTGAACGATTTCAAACGATCTAAAATGCTTGAAAATGATTATTTTAGCAAAACAGCACGTTTTGAGCTTATTCTGCGTTTTAACGCGTAAAACAGCATAAAACGACGAAATTTTATTATTCGTTTTTTATTTTTATTGCGTCTATTTGAACGATTTCAACGATCTAAAATGCTTGAAAATGCTAATTTTAGCAAAACAGCACGTTTTGAGCTTTTTAATCTGCGTTTTAACGTGCAAAACAGGCATGAAAACGACGAATTTTTTTATTATTCGTTTTTATTAATATTGCTTCTATTTAAACGATTTCAACGATCTAAAATTGAAATGCTTATTTTAGCAAAACAGCACGTTTTGAGTTTTAATCTGCGTTTTAACGCATAAAACAGTACAAAAAACGACGAAATTTTATTATTCGTTTTTATTGGCCATTGCGTCCATTTTGAACGAGGATTTCCCAACGATCTAAAATGCTTGAAAATGCTAATTTTAGCAAAACAGCACGTTTTGAGTTTAATCTGCGTTTTAACGCGTAAAAACAGCATGAAAAAACGACGAAATTTTTATTATTCGTTTTTATTTTTATTGCGCCTATTTTGAACGATTTCAACGATCTAAAATGCTTGAAAATTTTATTTTAGCAAAATGGCACGTTTTGAGCTTTAATCTGCGTTTTAACGCATAAAATAAAAGCATAAAAAACGACGAATTTTTATTATTCGTTTTTATTATTGCGTCCATTTGAACGATTTCCAACGATCTAAAATGCTTGAAAATAAAGCAATTTTAGCAAAACAGCACGTTTTGAGCTTAATCTGCGTTTTAACGCGTAAAAACAGCAGCGAAAACGACGAAATTTTTATTATTCGTTTTTATTTTATTGCGCCTATTTGAACGATTTCAACGATCTAAAAATGCTTTGAAAATGCTTTATTTTAGCAAACAGCACGTTTTGAGCTTTAATCTGCGTTTAACGCGTAAAACAGCATAAAAAACGACGAATTTTTATTATTCGTTTTTATTAATATTGCTTCTATTTGAACGATTTCAACGATCTAAAATGCTTGAAAATGCTTATTTTAGCAAAACAGCACAAATGTTTTGGTTTTTAATCTGCGTTTTAACGCAAAACAGCATAAAAACGACGAAATTTTTTATTATCGTTTTATTAATATTGCGTCTATTTGATCGGGATTTCAACGATCTAAAATGCTTTGAAAATGCTTATTTTAGCAAAACATAATTTTGAGTTTAATCTGCGTTTTGACGTAAAAACAGCATAAAAACGACGATTTTTATTATTCGTTTTATTATTGTTTTATTTAAACGATTTCAACGATCTAAAATGCTTAAAAAATGACATTATTTTAGCAAACAGCACGTTTTGAGCTTTTTCGCGTTTTAACGCGTAAAACAGCATAAAACGACGAAATTTTTATTATTCGTTTTTTATTTATTGCGTCTATTTGAACGATTTCCAACGATCTAAAATGTTGAAAATGCTAATTTTAGCAAAACAGCATCGTTTTGAGCTTTAATCTGCGTTTTAACGCGTAAAACAGCATGAAAAACGACGAATTTTTATTATTCGTTTTTATTAATATTGCTTCTATTTTGAACGATTCTTAACGATCAAATGCTTGAAAATGCTTACTTTTAGCAAAAATACACGTTTTGAGCTTTTAATCTGCGTTTTAACGTATAAACAGCATAAAACGACGAAATTTCTTTTATTATTCGTTTTATTAATATTGCGTCCATTTGAACGATTTCCAACGATCTAAAATGCTTGTACGCTAATTTTAGCAAAAACAGCACGTTTTGAGTTTTAATCTGCGTTTTAACGCGCAAAACAGCATGAAACGACGAAATTTTTATTATTCGTTTTATTTTTATTGCGCCTATTTGAACGATTTCAACGATCTAAAATGCTTTGAAAATGCTTATTTTAGCAAAACAGCACGTTTTGAGCTTTAATCTGCGTTTTACCGCATAAAACAGCATAAAAAACGACGAATTTTTTATTATTCCGTTTTATTAATATTGCGTCCATTTGAACGATTTCAACGATCTAAAATGCTTGAAAATGCTAATTTTAGCAAAACAGCACGTTTTGAGTTTTTAATCTGCGTTTTAACGCGTAAAACAGCATGAAACGACGAAATTTTATTATTCGTTTTTATTTTATTGCGCCTATTTGGAACGATTTCAACGATCTAAAATGCTTGAAAATAAATTTTATTTTAGCAAAACAGCACGTTTTGAGCTTTAATCTGCGTTTTTAACGCGTAAAACAGCATAAAAAACGACGAATTTTTTATTATTCGTTTTTATTAATATTGCTTCTATTTGGAACGATTTCAACGATCTAAAATGCTTGAAAATGCTTATTTTAGCAAAACAGCACCGTTTTGAGCTTTAATCTGCGTTTTAACGCAAACAGCATAAAAAACGACGAAATCTTTTATTATATTCGTTTTTATTAATATTGCGTCTATTTAAACGATTTCAACGATCCAAAATGCTTGAAAAATGCTTATTTTAGCAAAACAGCACGTTTTTGAGCTTTAATCTGCGTTTTAACGCGCGTAAAAACAGCATAAAAACGACGAATTTTTTATTATTCGTTTTATTACTATTGCTTCATTTGAACGATTTCCAACGATCTAAAAATGCTTGAAAATATTTTAGCAAAACAGCACGTTTTGAGCTTTATTCTGCGTTTTAACGCGTAAAACAGCATAAAACGACGAAATCTTTTATTATTCCGTTTTTATTTTTATTGCGTCCATTTGAACGTGATTTCTAACGATCTAAAATGCTTGAAAATGCTTCTATTTTAGCAAAACAGCCCTTTGAGCTTTAATCTGCGTTTAACGCGTAAAACAGCATAAAACGACGAATTTTTATTATTCGTATTTTATTAATATTGCTTCTATTTGAACGATTTCAAACGATCTAAAATGCTTGAAAATGCTTATTTTAGCAAAATAGCACGTTTGAGTTTTATTCTGCGTTTTAACGCGTAAACAGCATAAAACGACCCAATTTTTATTGTTCGTTTTATTAATATTGTTCTATTTGAACGATTTCAACGATCTAAATGCTTGAAAATGCTTATTTTAGCAAAACAGCACACCGTTTTGAGCTTTAATCTGCGTTTGAACGCGTAAACAGCATAAAAAAAGACGAATTTTTTTATTATTCGTTTTTATTAATATTGCTTCTATTTGAACGATTTCCAACGATCTAAAATGTTTGAAAATGCTTATTTTAGCAAAACAGCACGTTTTGAGCTTGATCTGCGTTTTTTAACGCGTAAAACAGCATAAAAACGACGAATTTTTATTATTCGTTTTATTAATATTGCGTCTATTTGAACGATTTCAATCGATCTAAAAATGCTTGAAAATGCTTATTTTAGCAAACAGCACGTTTTGAGCTTTAATCTGCGTTTTGACGCGTAAAACAGCATAAAAACGACGATTTTTTATTATCTGTTTTTTATTAATATTGCTTCTATTTGAACGATTTCAACGATCTAAAAAATGCTTGAAAATGATTGGTTTTAGCAAAACAGCATCGTTTTGAGCTTTATTCTGCAAGGTTTAACGCGTAAAACAGCATAAAACGACGAAATTCTTTATTATTCGTTTTTATTTTTATTGCGGGTCTATTTGAACGATTTCAACGATCTAAAATGCTTTGAAAATGCTAAATTTAGCAAAACAGCACGTTTTGAGTTTTAATCTGCGTTTTAACGCGTAAAACAGCATGAAACGACGAATTTTTATTATCTTTTGCTCTTTTTATTAATATTGTTTCTATTTGAACATCAACGATCTAAAATGCTTTGAAAATGCTTTATTTTAGCAAACAGCATCAAGCCTTGAGTTTAATCTGCGTTTTAACGCATGTACCAGCATAAAACGACGAAATTTTTATTATTCGTTTTTATTAATATTGCGTCCATTTGAACGATTTCAACGATCTAAAATGCTTGAAAATGTTAATTTTAGCAAAACAGCACGTTTTGAGTTTTTAATCTGCGTTTAACGCGTAAAACAGCATGAAAACGACGAAATTTTATTATTCGTTTTTATTTTTATTGCGTCTATTTGAACGATTTCAACGATCTAAAATGCTTGAAAATGCTTATTTTAGCAAAAACAGCACGTTTTGAGCTTTAATCTGCGTTTTAATCGCGTAAAATGCTACAAAACGAATTTTTTATTATTCGTTTTTATTAATATTGCTTCTATTTGAACGATTTCAACGATCTAAAATGCTTCTGAAAATGCTATTTTAGCAAAACAACATGTTTTGAGTTTTAATCTGCGTTTTAACGCGTAAACAGCATAAAAACAACGAAATCTTTATTATTCGTTTTTTATTAATATTGCGTCTATTTGAACGATTTCAACGATCTAAAATGCTTGAAAATGCTTATTTTAGCAAAACAGCACGTTTTGAGCTTTAATCTGCGTTTAACGCGTAAAACAAAGTACATAAAACGACGAATTTTTATTATTCGTTTTTACAATATTGTTTCATTTGAACGATTTCAACGATCAAAATGCTTGAAAATGCTTATTTTAGCAAAAACAGCACGTTTTGAGTTTTAATCTGCGTTTTAACGCGTAAAACAGCATAAAACGACGAAATTTTTATTTTCGTTTTATTAATATTGCGTCTATTTGAACGATTTCAACGACGCAAAATGCTTGAAAATGCTTATTTTAGCAAAACAGCACGTTTTGAGCTTTAATCTGCGTTTTAACGCGTAAAACAGCACATAAAACGACGAATTTTTATTATTCGTTTTTATTAATATTGCTTCTATTTGAACGATTTCAACGATTCAAAATGCTTGAAAATGCTTTATTTTAGCAAAACAGCACGTTTTGAGCTTGAATCTGCGTTTAACGCAAAAACAGCATAAAAACGACGAAATTTTTATTATTCGTTTTTATTAATATTGCGTCTATTTGAACGATTTCAACGATCTAAAAATGCTTGAAAATGCTTTATTTTAGCAAAACAGCACGTTTGAGCTTTATCTTGCGTTTTAAATGCGTAAAACAGCATAAAACGCACGAAATTTTTATTATTCGTTTTTATTTTATTGCGTCTATTTGAACGATTTCAACGATCTAAAAATGCTTGAAAATGCTTATTTTAGCAAAACAGCACGTTTTAACTTTTAATCTGCGTTTTAACGCGTCAGCATAAAACGACGAATTTTTATTATTCGTTTTTATTAATATTGCTTCTATTTGAACGATTTCAACGATCTAAAATGCTTGAAAATGCTTTATTTTAGCAAAACAGCACGTTTGAGCTTTAATTCGCTTTAACGCGTAAAACAGCATAAAACGACGAAATTTTATTATTCGTTTTTATTAATATTGCGTCTATTTGAAACGATTTCAACGATCTAAAAATGCTTCGCTTATTTTAGCAAAACAGCACATTTGGGCTTTATTCTGCGGTTTAACGCGTAAACAGCATAAAAACGACGAAATTTTTTATTATTCGTTTTTATTTTATTGCGTCTATTTGGTAAACGATTTCAACGATCTAAAATGCTTGAAATGCTTATTTTAGCAAAACAGCACGTTTGAGCTTTTAATCTGCGTTTTAACGCGTAAACAGCATAAAACGACGAATTTTTATTATTCGTTTTTATTAATATTGCTTCTATTTTGAAACGATTTCAACGATCTAAAAATGCTTGAAAATGCTTATTTTAGCAAACAGCACGTTTTGAGCTTTAATCTGCGTTTTAACGCGTAAAACAGCATAAAAACGACGAAATTTTATTATTCGTTTTTATTAATATTGCGGTCCATTTGAACGATTTCAACGATCTAAAATGCTTGAAAATGTTTATTTTAGCAAAACAGCCTTTTGAGCTTTTAATTGCGTTTCTTAACGCGTAAAACAGCATAAAAACGACGAATTTCGCCATTCGTTTTTATTAATATTGCGTCTATTTTGGAACGTGATTCTAAACGATCTAAAAATGCTTGAAAATGCTTTATTTTGAAGCAAAACAGCATCGTTTTGAGCTTTAATCTGCGTTTTGACGCGTAAAACAGCATAAAACGACGATTTTTTATTATCTGTTTTTATTACTATTGCTTCTATTTGAAACGATTTCAACGATCTAAAATGCTTGAAAATGATTATTTTAGCAAAACAGCACGTTTTGAGCTTTATTCTGCGTTTTAACGCGTAAAACAGCATAAAACGACGAAATTTTTGGTTGTCTGTTTTTATTTTATTGCGTCTATTTGAACGATTTCAACGATCTAAAATGCTTGAAAATGTTAATTTTAGCAAAACAGCACGTTTTGAGCTTTAATCTGCGCTTTTAACGCGTAAAACAGCATGAAACGACGACTTTTTATTATTCGTTTTATTAATATTGCTTCTATTTGAACGATTTCAACGATCTAAAATGCTTGAAAATGCTTTATTTTAGCAAAACAGCACGTTTTGAGCTTTAATCTGCGTTTTAACGTACAAAAACAGCATAAAAACGACGAAATTTTTATTATTCGTTTTTATTAATATTGCGTCCATTTGAACGATTTCAACGATCTAAAATGCTTGAAAATGCTTTATTTCAGCAAAAACAGCACGTTTTGAGCTTTAATCTGCGTTTTAACGCGTAAAACAGCATAAAACGACGAATTTTTATTATTCGTTTTTATTAATATTGCTTCTATTTGAACGATTTCAATGATCTAAAAATGCTTGAAGATGCTTATTTAGTAAAACAGCACGTTTTGAGTTTTTTTAATCTGCGTTTAACGCGTAAAACAGCATAAAAACGACGAATTTCTATTATTCGTTTTTATTAATATTGCTTCTATTTGAACGATTTCAACGATCTAAAATGCTTGAAAATGCTTACTTTGAGCAAAACAGCACGTTTGCGCTTTTATTCTGGCAAGCCGCGGTAAACAGCATAAAACGACGAAATTTTTATTATTCGTTTTTTATTAATATTGCGTATTTGAAACGATTTCCCAACGATCTAAAATGCTTGAAAATGTTTATTTTAGCAAAACAGCACGTTTTGATTTTAATCTGGTGTTTTAACGCGTAAACAGCATAAAACGACGAATTTTTTATTATTCGTTTTTTATTACTATTGCTTCTATTTGAACGATTTCAACGATCTAAAATGCTTGAAAATGCTTATTTTAGCAAAACAGCACGTTTTGAGCTTTAATCTGCGTTTAACGCGTAAAACAGCATAAAAACGACGAATTTTATTATCTGCTCTTTATTAATATTGCGTCTATTTGAACGTGATTTCAACGATCTAAATGCTTGAAAAATGTTTATTTTGTGGCAAAACAGCACGTTTTGAGTTTTTAATCGCGTTTTAACGCGTAAAACAGCATAAAACGACGAATTTTTATTATTCGTTTTTATTAATATTGTGTCTATTTGAAACGATTTCAACGATCTAAAATGCTTGAATGCTTTATTTTGTGCAAACAGCACGTTTTGAGCTTTAACAGCATAAAATCGACGAATTTTTATTATTCGTTTTTATAAATATTGTTTCTATTTGAACGATTTCAACGATCTAAAATGCTTGAAAATGCTTTTATTTTAGCAAAACAGCATCGTTTTGAGGCTTTTATTCTGCGTTTTAACGTGCGTAAAACAGCCACGAAAACGACGAAATTTTTATTATTCGTTTTATTAATATTGCGTCCATTTGAACGATTTCAACGATCTAAATGCTTGAAAATGTTAATTTTTAGCAAAACAGCACGTTTTTTGTAAAGTTTAATCTGGTGTTTTAACGCTAAAACAGCATGAAAAACGACGAAATTTTTATTATTCGTTTTTATTTTTATTGCGTCTATTTGAACGATTTCCTCAACGATTCAAAATGCTTG
>NW_027048213.1:0-10446 GCF_025399875.1 Dalotia coriaria | reverse complement strand
AAAACGTTTTGAGTTTTAATCTGTGTTTTAATGCGTAACAAACGACTAAGAAAAAAAACCCTATTTTTTGTTTAATTAAAAAATTCGTTTTATTAATATTCCCGGTTTCCTATTTGAAAAGATTTCAAAAAGACTTTGAGCTTTATCTAAAAGCGTAAAATAAAATTATTTTAAAGCCAAAACAGCAAATGTTTTTTGAAAATTTGGCTTTAATCGCTTTTTAACGCGTAAACAGCATAAAACGACGAATTTTTATTTTTCCCGTTTTTATTAATATTGCTTCTATTTAACGATTTCAACGATCTAAAATGCTTGAAAATGCTTATTTTAGCAAAACAGCACGTTTTGAGCTTTAATCTGCGTTTTAACGCGTAAAACAGCATAAAAACGACGAAATTTTTATTAATCGTTTTTTATTAATATTGCTTCTATTTAGAACGATTTCAACGATCTGAAATGCTTGAAAATGCTTATTTTAGCAAAACAACACGTTTGAGTTTTAATCTGCGTTTTAACGCGTAAACAGCATAAAAACGACGAATTTTTTATTATCCGTTTTTATTAATAGCTTCTATTTGAACGATTTCAACGATCTAAAATGCTTGAAAATGATTATTTTAGCAAAACAGCACGTTTTCAGCTTTAATCTGCGTTTTAACGCGTAAAACAGCATAAAAACGACGATTTTTTATTATTGTTTTTATTAATAGCTTCTATTTTGAACGATTTCAACGATCTAAAATGCTTGAAAATGCTTATTTTAGCAAAACAGCACGTTTTGAGCTTTAATCTGCGTTTTAACGCGTAAAACAGCATAAAACGACGAAATTTTTATTATTCGTTTTTATTAATATTGCGTCTATTTAAAGATTTCAACGATCTAAAATGCTTGAAAATTATTATTTTAAAACAGCACGTTTTGAGCTTTAATCGGTTTAACGCGTAAAACAGCATAAAACCACGAAATTTTATTATTCGTTTTTATTAATATTGCGTCTATTTGAACGATTTCAACGATCTAAAATGTTTGAAAATGCTTATTTTAGCAAAAACAGCACGTTTTGAGCTTTAATCTGCATTTTAACGCGTAAACAGCATAAAACGACGAATTTTTATTATTCAGCTTTTTATTAATATTGCGTTTATTTGAACGATTTCAACTAACAAAATTTTGAAAATGCTTATTTTATCAAAAAGCACGTTTTGAGTTCTTTAATCTGCGTTTTAACGCGTAAAACAGCATAAAACCACGAAATTTTTATTATTCGTTTTTATTAATATTGCGTCTATTTGAACGATTTCAACGATCTAAAATGCTTGAAAATGCTTATTTTAGCAAAAACAGCACGTTTTGAGTTTAATCTGCGTTTTAACGCGTAAAACAGCATAAAAACGACGAATTTTTATTATTCGTTTTTATTAATATTGCGTCTATTTGAACGATTTCAACGATCTAAAATGCTTGAAAATGATTATTTTAGCAAAACAGCACGTTTTGAGCTTTTAATCTGCGTTTTAACGCGTAAAACAGCAAAAACGACGATTTTTATTATTCGTTTTTATTAATATTGCTCTATTTGAACGATTTCAACGATCTAAAATGCTTGAAAATGCTTATTTTAGCAAAACAGCACGTTTGAGCTTTAATCTGCGTTTTAACGCGTAAAACAGCATAAAAACGACGAATTTTTATTATTCGTTTTTATTAATATTGCTTCTATTTGAACGATTTCAACGATCTAAAATGCTTGAAAATGTTTATTTTAGCAAAACAGCACGTTTTGAGCTTTTAATCTGCGTTTTAACGCGTAAAACAGCATAAAAACGACGAAATTTTTATTATTCGTTTTTATTAATATTGCGTCTATTTGAACGATTTCAACGATCTAAAATGCATGAAAATGCTTATTTTAGCAAAACAGCACGTTTTGAGCTTTTAATCTGCGTTTTAACGCGTAAAACAGCATAAAACGACGAAATTTTATTATTCGTTTTTATTAGTATTGCGTCTATTTGAACGATTTCAACGATCTAAAATGCTTGAAAATGCTTATTTTAGCAAAACAGCACGTTTTGAGTTTTAATCTGCGTTTTAACGCGTAAAACAGCATAAAACGACGATTTTTTATTATTCGTTTTTATTAATATTGCTTCTATTTGAACGATTTCAACGATCTAAAAATGCTTTGAAAATGCTTATTTTAGCAAAACAGCACGTTTTGAGCTTTAATCTGCGTTTTAACGCGTAAAACAGCATAAAAACGACGAATTTTTATTATTCGTTTTTATTAATATTGCGTCTATTTGAACGATTTCAACGATCTAAAATACTTGAAAATGCTTTTTTTAGCAAAACAGCACGTTTTGAGCTTTAGTCTGCGTTTTAACGCGTAAAACAGCATAAAACGACGAAATTTGTATTATTCGTTTTTATTAATATTGCGTCTATTTGAACGATTTCAACGATCTAAAACTTGAAAATGCTTATTTTAGCAAAACAGCACGTTTTGAGTTTTAATCTGCGTTTTAACGCGTAAAACAGCATAAAACGACGATTTTTTTATTATTCGTTTTTATTAATATTGCTTCTATTTGAACGATTTAAACGATCTAAAATGCTTGAAAATGCTTATTTTAGCAAAACAGCACGTTTGAGCTTTAATCTGCGTTTTAACGCGAAAAACAGCATAAAACGACGAAATTTTTTATTATTTGTTTTTATTAATATTGCGTCTATTTGAAAGATTTCAACGATCAAAAAATGCTTGAAAATGCTTATTTTAGCAAAACAGCACGTTTTGAGCTTTAATCTGCGTTTTAACGCGTAAAACAAGTACAAAACGACGAATTTTATTATCCGTTTTTATTAATACGTTTCTATTTGAACGATTTCCAACGATATAAAATGCTTGAAAATGCTTATTTTAGCAAAACAGCACGTTTTGAGTTTTAAACCGTTTTAACGCGTAAAACAGCATAAAAACGACGATTTTTTTATTATTCGTTTTTATTAATATTGCTTCTATTTGAACGATTTCCAACGATCTAAAAACGCTTGAAAATGCTTATTTTAGCAAAACAGCACGTTTTGAGCTTTTAATCTGCGTTTTTTACCCAAGGTAAAACAGCATAAAACGACGAAATTTTTATTATTCGTTTTTATTAATATTGCGTCTATTTAAAAGATTTCAACGATCTAAAATGCTGAAAATGATTATTTTAGCAAAACAGCACGTTTTGAGCTTTAATCTGCGTTTTAACGCGTAAACAGCATAAAACGAATTTAATTTTTATTATCTGCCAATGTTTTGCTTCTATTTCCAACGATTTCAACGATCTAAAAATGCTTGAAATGCTTATTTTAGCAAAACAGCACGTTTTGAAGCTTTTAATCTGCGTTTTAACGCGTAAAACAGCATAAAAAACGACGAAATTTTTATTATTATTCCCGTATTATATTAATATTGCTTCTATTTGAACGATTTCCAACGATCTAAAATGCTTGAAAATGCTTATTTTAGCAAAACAAATACTGCTTTGAGCTTAATCTGCGTTTAACGCGCGTAAAAACAGCATAAAAACGACGAATTTTTTATTATTTGTTTTATTAATATTGCTTCTATTTGAACGATTTCCAACGATCTAAAAATGCTTGAAATGCTTTATTTTAGCAAAAACAGCACGTTTTGAGCTTTAATCTGCGTTTTAACGAGTAAAACAGCATAAAACGACGAAATTTTTATTATTCGTTTTTATTATTGCGTCTATTTGAACGGATTTCAACGATCTAAAATGCTTGAAAAATTCTTATTTTAGCAAAACAGCATCGTTTTGAGCTTTAATCTGCGTTTTAACGCGTAAAACAGCATAAAAACGACGATTTTTTTATTATCGCCTTTTATTAATATTGCTTCTATTTGAACGATTTCAACGATCTAAAATGCTTGAAAAATGCTTATTTTAGCAAAAACAGCAACAGTTTTTGAGTTTAATCTGTGTTTTAACGCGTAAACAGCATAAAACCACGGTAAATTTTATTATTATTCGTTTTTAATAATATTGCGCCCGCCTAAGATTTCAACGATTCATAATGCTTGAAAAATTATTATTTTAAAGCAAAACAGCACGTTTTGAGCTTTTAATCCGCGTTTTAACGCGTAAAACAGCATAAAAAACGACGAATTTTATTATTCGTTTTTATTGTTGCTTCTATTTGAACAATTTCAACGATCTAAAATGCTTGAAAATGCTTATTTTAGCAAAACAGTATCATCGTTTTAGCTTTAATCTGCGTTTTAACGCAGTAAAACAGCATGTTCACGAAATTTTTATTATCTGTTTTTTATTAATATTGCTTCTATTTGAATGATTTCAAATGATCTAAAATGCTTGGAAATGCTTATTTTAGCAAAACAACACGTTTTGAGCTTTCTACCCGCGTTTTAACGCGCAAAACAGCATAAAAAACGACGAATTTTTTATTATTTGTTTTTATTAATATTGCTTCTATTTGAAACGATTTCAACGATCTAAAATGCTTTAAAAATGCTTATTTTAGCAAACAGCACGTTTTGAGCTTTAATCTGCGTTTTAACGCGTAAACAGCATAAAACGACGAATTTTTATTATTCGTTTTATATTAATATTGCTCTATTTGAACGATTTCAACGATCTAAAATGCTTGAAAATGCTTATTTTGTGCAAAACAAAGTTAATGTTTTGAGTTTCAATCTGCGTTTTAACGCGTAAAACAGCGCATAAAAACGACGAAATTTTTGACACCGCTTTTTATTACGGTGCCTATTTGAACGATTTCAACGATCTAAAATGCTTGAAAAATGCTTATTTTAGCAAACAGCACGTTTTGAGTTTTCTTAATCTGCGTTTTAACGGCGTAAACAGCATAAAACGACGATTTTTTATTATTCGTTTTTATTAATATTGCTTCTATTTGAACGATTTCAACGATCTAAAATGCTTGAAAATGCTTATTTTGCCAAAACAGCACGTTTTGAGCTTTAATCTGTGTTTTAACGCGTAAAAACAGCATAAAACGTACGAAATTTTTATTATTCGTTTTTATTAATATTGCGTCTATTTGTTATTTCAAATGATCTAAAAATGCTGTGAAAAATGATTATTTTAGCAAAACAGCACGTTTTGAGCTTAATCTGCGTTTTAACGCGTAAAACAGCATGCAAAACGACGAATTTTTATTATTCGTTTTTTATTACTGTTTCTATTTGAACGATTTCAACGATCTAAAATGCTTGAAAGTGCTTTATTTTAAAGCAAAACAGCAACATTTGAAGTTTTCTTTAATCTGCGTTTAACGCGTAAACAGCATAAAAAAAAACGACGAAATTTCTTTATTTATTCGCTTTTTATTAATATTGCTTCTACAACGATTTCAACGATCTGCATGCTCTTTTGAAAATGCTTATTTTAGCAAACAACACGTTTTGAGTTTTAATCTGCGTTTTAACGCGTAAAACAGCATAAAAACGACGAATTTTTATTATTTTGTTTTTATTAATATTGCTTCTATTTTGCCCATTTCACCCGATCTAAAATGCTTAAAAATGCTTATTTTGCAAAACAGCATCAAGCTCTTGAGTTTTTAATCTGCGCTTTAACGCGTAAAATGCGCGCATAAAACGATTTAAATTTTTATTATTCGTTTTTATTATTGCTTCTATTTGAACGATTTCAACGATCTTAAAATGCTTGAAAATGCTTATTTTAGCAAAAACAGCACGTTTTGAGCTTTAATCTGCGTTTTAACGCGTGCCAGCATAAAAAAACGACGAAATTTTTATTATTCGTTTTTATTAATATTGCGTCTATTTGAACAGATTTCAACGATCTAAAATGCTTTGAAAATGTTATTTTAGCAAACAGCACGTTTTGAGCTTTTTAATCTGCGTGCTCTTTAACGCGTAAACAGCATAAAAAACGACGAATTTTTATTAACCGCTTGCCAATATTGCTTCTATTTTGAACGATTTCAACGATCTAAAATGCTTTGAAAAATGATTATTTTAGCAAAACAGCACGTTTTCAGCTTTCTTTAATCTGCGTTTTAACGCGTAAAACAGCATAAAACGACGATTTTTGTTATTCGTTTTTATTAATATTGTTTTAGCTGAACGATTTCAACGATCTAAAATGCTTGAAAATGCTTATTTTAGCAAAGCGCGTTTTGAGCTTTAATCTGCGTTTTAACGCGTAAAACAGCATAAAAAACGACGAAATTTTTATTATTCGTTTTTATTAATATTGCGCCTATTTAAAAGTATTTTCCAAAACGATCTAAAATGCTTGAAAATGATTATTTTAAACAGCACGTTTTGAGCTTTAATCTGCGTTTTAACGGCGCAAAACGCGCTAAAAAACCACGAAATTTTTACTATTCGCTTCTTTATTAATATTGCGTCTATTTGAACGATTTCAACGATCTAAAAAATGCTTGAAAATGCTTTATTTTAGCAAAACAGCACGTTTTGAGCTTTAATCTGCATTTTAACGCGTAAACAGCATAAAACGACGAATTTTTATTATTCGCTTTTATTAATATTGCTTCTATTTGAACGATTTCAACTAACTAAAATACTTGAAAAATGCTTATTTTATCAAAAACAGCACGTTTTGAGCTTTAATCTGCGTTTTAAATGCGTAAACAGCATAAAACCAAATGAAATTTATTATTCGTTTTTATTAATATTGCGTCTATTTGAACGATTTCTAACTTTAGATCTAAAATGCTTGAAAATGCTTATTTTAGCAAAAACAGCACGTTTTGAGCTTTAATCTGCGTTTTAACGGCAAAACAGCATAAAACGACGAAATTTTATTATTCGTTTTGCCACATTATTGCGTCTATTTGAACGATTTCTACGATCTAAAATGCTTGAAAATGCTTATTTTAGCAAAACAAGTTAATGTTTTGAGCTTTAATCAGCGCCTTTAACCGCGTAAAACAGCATAAAACGACAAATTTTTATTATTCGTTTTTATTAATATTGCTTCTATTTGAACGATTTCAACGATCTAAAAATGCTTGCAAATGCTTATTTTAGCAAAACAGCACGTTGAGCTTTAATTCGCGTTTACGCGTAAAACAGCATAAAAACGACGAATTTTTTTATTATTCGTTTTTATTAATATTGCTTCTATTTGAACGATTTCAACATCTAAAAATGTTTGAAAAATGCTTATTTTGAAGCAAAACAACAGCACGTTTTGAGCTTTAATCTGCGTTTTAACGCAAACAGCATAAAACGACGAAATTTTTATTATTCGTTTTTATTAATATTGCGTCTATTTGAACGATTTCAACGATCTAAATGCTTGAAAAATGCTTATTTTAGCAAAAACAGCACGTTTTGAGTTTTAATCTGCGTTTTAACGCGTAAAACAGGCATAAAAACGACGAATTTTTATTATTCGTTTTATTAATATTGCTTCTATTTGAACGATTTCAACGATCTAAAATGCTTGAAAATGCTTATTTTAGCAAAACAGCACGTTTTGAGTTTTAATCTGCGTTTTAACGCGTAAAACGTAAAAACGACGAAATTTTTTATTATTCTGTTTTTATTAATATTGCGTCTATTTGAACGATTTCCAACGATCTAAAATGCTTGAAAATGATTATTTCGCAAAACAGCACGGGTTTTGAGCTTAACTTGCGTTTTAATGGCAAAACAGCATAAAAACGACGAATTTTTTATTATTCGTTTTTATTTATTATTGCTTCTATTTGAACGATTTCAACGATCTAAAAATGCTTGAAAATGCTAATTTTAGCAAAAATGCTTTGAGCTTTAATCTGCGTTTTAACGCGTAAAAACAGCATAAAAAACGACGAAATTTTATTATTCGCTCTTTTATTAATATTGCGTCTATTTGAACGATTTCAACATCTAAAATACTTGGAAATGCCGGTTTAGCAAACAGCACGATTTGAGCTTTAATCTGCGTTTTAACGCGTAAAACAGCATAAAAAACGACGAAATTTTTATTATTCGTTTTTATTAATATTGCGTCTATTTGAACGATTTCAACGATCTAAAATGCTTGAAAATGCTTATTTTAGCAAAAACAGCACGTTTTGAGTTTAACTGCGTTTTAACGCGTAAAACAGCATAAAAACGACGATTTTATTATTCGTTTTTATTAATATTGCTTCTATTTGAACGATTTCAACGATCTAAAATGCTTGCGCTTACTAAAGCAAAACAGCACGTTTTGAGCTTTAATCTGCGTTTCAACGCGTAAAACAGCATAAAAAACGACGAATTTTTATTATTCGTTTTATTAATATTGCTTCTATTTAAACCACTTCAACGATCTAAAATGCTTGAAAAATGCTTACGTAGCAAACAGCACGTTTTGAGTTTTAAATCTGCGTTTAACGCGTAAAACAGCATAAAAAAACGACCAATTTTTTATTATTAGTTTTTTTATTAAAGGCTGTTTATTTGAACGATTTCAACGATCTAAAAATGCTTGAAAAATGCTTATTTTAGCAAAACAGCACGTTTTGAGTTTTTAATCTGCGTTTTAACGCGTAAAAACAGCATAAAACGACCAATTTTTGCTATTAGTTTTATTAATATTGCTTCTATTTGAACGATTTCAACGATTCAAAAATGCTTGAAAATGCTTAATTTTAGCAAAAACAGCACGTTTTGAGCTTTAATCTGCGTTTCAATCGCGTAAAAACAGCATAAAAACGACGAAATTTTTATTATTCGTTTTTATTAATATTGCGCTCCATTTGAAACGATTTCAACGATCTAAAATGCTTGAAAATGCTTATTTTGTGCAAAACAGCACGTTTTGAGTTTTAATCTCGTTTAACGCGTAAAACAGCATAAAAAACGACGATTTTTATTATTCGTTTTTATTAATATTGCTTCTATTTGAACGATTTCAACGATCAAAAAATGCTTAAAAATTTTTTTTTAGCAAAACAGCATTTTTTGTTTTAATCTGCGTTTTAACGCGAAAAACAGCATAAAACGACGATTTTTTTTATTCGTTTTTATTAATATTGCTTTATTTGAACGATTTCAACGATCTAAAATGTTAAAAATTTATTTTAGCAAAAAGACGTTTTGAGTTTAATCTGCGTTTTAACGCGAAAAAACAGCAAAAAAACGACGAAATTTTTATTTTTCGTTTTTATTAATATTGCGTCTTTTTAAAAAAGTTTTCCCCAAACGATCTAAAAAATGCTTGAAAATGATTATTTTAGCAAAACAGCACTTTTTGAGCTTTAATCTGCGTTTTAACGCGTAAAACAGCATAAAACCACAAAATTTTTTATTATTCTTTTTTTATTAATATTGCGTCTTTTTTAAAGATTTCAACGATCTAAAATGCTTGAAAATGTTTATTTTAGCAAAACAGCACGTTTTGAGCTTTAATCTGCATTTTAAGGGAAAAACAGCAAAAAAACGACAAATTTTTTTATTATTCGTTTTTTATTAATATTGCTTCTATTTGAAGGGATTTCAACTAACAAAAAAATACTTAAAAAATGCTTTTATTTTATCAAAACAGCACGTTTTGAGCTTTAATCTGCGTTTTAACGCGTAAAACAGCAAAAAAACCACGAAATTTTATTATTCGTTTTTTTTAAATTTGCGTCTATTTGAAGGGATTTCAACGATCTAAAATGCTTGAAAATGCTTATTTTAGCAAAACAGCACGTTTTGAGTTTTTAATCGCTTTTTAACGCGTAAAACAGCATAAAAACGACGAAATTTTTATTTTTTTCGTTTTTTTTAAATATTGCGTCTATTTGAACGATTTCTCCGATCAAAAATTTTTTTAAAAAAATGTTTATTTTAGAAAAAACAGCACGTTTTGAGTTTTAATCAGCGTTTTAACGGGGTAAAACAGCAAAAAAACGAAAAATTTTTTTTATTTTTCCCGTTTTTATTAATATTGCTTCATTTGAACGATTTCAACGATCAAAAAATGCTTGAAATGTTTTTTTAGCAAAACAGCACGTTTTGAGTTTTTTAATCTGCGTTTTAACGCGTAAAACAGCAAAAAAAACGACAAATTTTTTTATTATTCTTTTTTATTAATATTGTTTTTTATTTGAACATTTCAAAGATCTAAAATGCTTGAAAAATGCTTATTTTAGCAAAACAGCACGTTTTTGAGTTTTTTAATCTGCTTTTTAAGGGCGGAAAAAACAGCAAAAAAACGACAAAATTTTTTATTTTCTTTTTTTATTAATATTGCGTCTATTTGAACGATTTCAACGATCTAAAATGCTTGAAAATGTTTATTTTAGAAAAACAGCACGTTTTGAGTTTTAACCCGCGTTTTAACGCGAAAAAACAGCATAAAAAGACGAATTTTTATTATTCGTTTTATTAATATTGTTTTTGGTTTGGCAATACGTAACTGAACGAAGTACAACAA
>NW_027048212.1:0-10450 GCF_025399875.1 Dalotia coriaria | reverse complement strand
AAAACCAAAAGAGCTTTAAAAAAACTAAAAAAAATTTTTTGATTTTAAAACCGAAAACGCAAAAAAATAAAGGCGTTTTTAAAAAAATTTTCGCTTTAAAAATCGTTAAACCAAAAAAGTTTTAATAAAAACAAAATTAAAAATTTTCCTTTTAGCTTTTTACCGTTAAAACCGTTCCAAAAGTCTTTTTTAAAAAAAATTTTTTTTTTAATTTAAACGTTAAAAACGAAAATTTTAATAAAACAAAAAAAAAAAAATTTCGTCGAGCGTTTAGGGTTTAAACCAAAAAAAAAAAAGGGGGCCAAAAAAAATTTTTTTTTAAAATTTTGGGGGTTTTAAATAAAGCTTTAAAAAAGAATTAAAACTTTTTTATCTTTTTTACGTTAAAAGCTTAAAACCAAACGGGGTTTTTAAAAAAAGCTTTTAAGATTTTAGCGTTAAATTTTTTTAAATAAAGCTTTTAAAAAAAAAAAAAAAAAAACCTTTTTTTTTTTCGTTAAAACGAAATTTAAAAATAAAAGGGGTTTTTTTTTTTAAGCTTTTAAAATTTTAAAGGTTAAAACAAAAAAAAAAAATTTTTAAAAACAAATTAAAAAATTTGTCCTTTTTGTTTTTTAAAAGAAAAAAAAAGTAAAATCTGTTTTTTTGCTAAAATGTTTTAAGTTTTTAACGTTGAAACTTCAAATGAACTTTTAAAAAAAACGAAAAAAATTCGCGTTTTTATTTTGTTTTATTAAAAGCAATTAAAAAAAAATTTTTTAAAAATAGCTTTTTAAATTTTAGCGTTAAAACTTCAAAAGGCTTTAAAAAAAGAATTAAAAATTTCGCCCTTTTTATGCGTTTATTAAAACGAATTAAAAAAATTTGCTTTTTGTTTAAAAAAGTTTTTAAAAAAAGTTTTAAACTTAAAAAAAAGCTTTTAAAAAAAAAGAATTAAAAAATTGACGTTTTTTAAATTTTTTATTAAAAAAAAAAATTTTTTGCTGTTTTGCTAAAACAGATTTTAGTCAAACTTGGGAAAAAAATAAAAAGTTTAAAAAAAATTTTCGTTTTTTAGCTTTTTTAAAAAAAAAAAAAAACCCTGTTTTTTTGGAAAAAAAAACATTTTTTTTTAAAATTTTCTTTAAAGAATAAAAAAAAAAATAAAAAGGGTTTTTTGCTTTTTTTTTAAAACGCAATTAAAAAAAAACGTGCTGTTTTGCTAAAATAAGCATTTTTTTTAGATCTTTGTCTTAAATGAAATTAAAAAAAAAAAAAAAAATTTCGTTTTTTTGTTTTACGCGTTAAAACGCAAAAAAAAAACTCAAAACGTGCTTTTTTTCAAAAAAGCATTTTCAATTTTTTAATCGTTGAAATCGTTAAAATGAAACATTTTGATCGTTAAATCGTTCAAAAGACGCAATAATAAAAAACGAATAAAAAAAATTTCGTCGTTTTTATGCTTTTTTACGGGGTTAAAACGCAGAAAAAAATCAAAACGTGCTTTTTTTGCTAAAAAAAAACATTTTCCCTTTTTAGAACGTTGAAATCTTTTTCCAAAATAAACAATATTAAAAAAAAACGAATAAAAAAAAAAATTCATCGTTTTTTATGCTTTTTTTTACGCGTTAAAACGCAGAAAAAAAATTTTAAAACGTGCTGTTTTGCAAAAATAAGCATTTTTCAAACTTTTTTTAGACCCCGTTGAAACCCGTTAAAAATAGACGCAATATTAAAAAAAACGAATAATAAAAATTCGTCTTTTTTATGCTGTTTTACGCGTTAAAACGCAGTTTAAAAACTCAAAACTGCTTTTTTGTTTTAAAAAAAAGCATTTTAAAAGCTTTTTTAGACCCCGTTGAAACCCCTTTTAAAATAGACGCAATAAAAAAAAAACGAATAAAAAAAATTTCGTCGTTTTATGCTGTTTTACGCGTTAAAACGCAGATTAAAACTCAAATCTTGCTTTTTTTGCTAAAATAAGCATTTTCAAGCATTTTAGATCTTGAAAATCTTTTCCAAATGAAGCAATATTAATAAAAACAATTAAAAATTCGCCCTTTTTTATGCTTTTTCCCTTTAAAAACGCAGTTTAAAAAACTCAAAACGTGCTTTTTTTTGTTTTAAAAAAAAGCTTTTTTCAAGCATTTTTAGATCGTTGAAATCGTTCAAATAAAACGCAATAAAAAAAAACGAATAATAAAAATTTCGTCGTTTTTATGCTTTTTTTCCCCGTTAAAACGCAGAAAAAAACTAAAAAACCGTGCTGTTTTGCAAAAAATAAGCTTTTAAAAGCATTTTAGATCGTTGAAATCGTTCAAATAGACGCAATATTAAAAAAAAGGGGAAATAAAAAAAATTTCGTCGTTTTTTATGCTGTTTTACGCACTTTAAAAAACCTTTAAAAATCGTGCTTTTTTTGCAAAAATATGCATTTTAAAGCATTTTAAATCGTTGAAGTCTTTTCAAATAGAAGCAATTTTTAAAAAACGAATAAAAAAAAATTCGTCTTTTTTAATGCTTTTTTCCCGGGGAAAAAACCCCGTTAAAAAACTCAAAACGTGCTTTTTTTTTTGCTAAAATAAGCTTTTTAAAATTTTTTAAGATCGTTAAATCGTTTTCAAATGACGCAATAAAAAAAAAACGAATAAAAAAAATTTCCCGTTTTTTTGCTTTTTTTACGCGTTAAAACGCAGAAAAGCTAAAAAACCGTGCTTTTTTTGTAAAAAACTTTTTAAAATTTTAGCCCGTTGAAATCGTTCAAAAAAAGACGCAAAAATTTTAAAAAACGAATAAAAAAAATTCGTCACGTTTTTGCTGTTTTGGGGGTGTTAAAAGCGAATTAAAGCTCAAAACGTGCTGTTTTGCTAAAATAAGCTTTTTAAAAAGCTTTTTTAAGATCTTTGGGTCGTTAAAAATAGACGCAATATTAATAAAAAAATAAAAAATTCGTCGTTTTTATGCTTTTCACTTTAAACGCAATTAAATCAAGGTTTGCTAAAATAAGCATTTTCAACATTTTTCGGGGAAATCGTTCAAATAGACGCAATATTAATAAAAACGAATAATAAAAATTCGTCGTTTTTATGCTGTTTTACGTGTTAAAACGCAGATTAAAGCCCAAAAACGTGCTGTTTTGTTTAAAATAAGCATTTTCAAGCATTTTAGATAGTTGAAATCGTTCAAATAGAAGCAATTAAAAAACGAATAATAAAAATTTCGTCGTTTTTATGCTGTTTTACGCGTTAAAACGCAGATTAAAGCTCAAAACGTGCTGTTTTACAAAATAAGATTTTCAAGCATTTTAGATCGTTGAAATCGTTTAAATAGAAGCAATATTAATAAAACAAATAATAAAAATTGTCATTTTTATGCTGTTTTACGCGTTAAAACGCAGATTAAAGCTCAAAACGTGCTGTTTTGCTAAATAAGCATTTTCAAGCATTTTAGATCGTTGAAATCGTTCAAATGACGCAATATTAATAAAAACGAATAAAAAAAATTTCGTCGTTTTATGCTGTTTTACGCGTTAAAACGCAGAATAAAGCCAAAACGGCTGTTTTTGCTAAAATAAGCATTTTCAAGCATTTTAGATCGTTGAAATCGTTCAAATAGAAGCAATATTAATAAAAACGAAAATAAAAAAATTCGTCTTTTTTATGCTGTTTTACGCGTTAAAACGCAGATTAAGCTCAAAACGTGCTGTTTTGCTAAAATAAGCATTTTCAAGCATTTTAGATCGTTGAAATTGTTCAAATAGACGCAATATTAATAAAAAACGAATAAAAAAAAATTCGTCGTTTTATGCTGTTTTACGCGTTAAAACGCAGATTAAAAGCTCAAAACGTGCTGTTTGCTAAGCATTTTCAAGCATTTTAGATCGTTGAAATCGTTCAAATAGAAGCAATATTAAAAAAAAACGAATAAAAAAAAATTCGTCTTTTTTATGCTGTTTTCCCGGAAAAAAACCGTTAAAGCCCCCAAAACTTTTTTTTTTGTTAAAATAAGCTTTTTTCAAACTTTTTTAAAATCGTTGAAATCTTTCAAATAGAAGCAAAAATTAAAAAAAAACGAATAAAAAAAAATTCGCCTTTTTTTGGATGTTTTACGCTTTAAAAACGCAGTTTTGGCTAAAAAACGTGCTTTTTTGCTAAAATAAGCATTTTCAAGCATTTTAGACCCGGGAAATCGTTAAAAAGCCCAAATATTAATAAAAAAAAAAAAAAATTTCGTCGTTTTTGCGTTTTTACGCGTTAAAACGCAGATTAAAAAAAAAACGCTGTTTTGCTAAAATAAGCATTTTCAAGCTTTTTAGATCGTTGAAATCGTTAAAACCAGACGCAATATTAAAAAAAAACGAAAAACTTCCCCGTCTTTTTTTGGCTTTTTTTCCGCTTTAAAAACGCGGTTTAAAAAGGCTCAAAACGGGTGTTTTCCCAAAATAAAAGCATTTTTCGAAATTTTTTGGATCGTTGAAATCGTTCAAATAGACGCAAAAAAAAAAAAAAAACGAATAAAAAAAAATTTGGTCTTTTTTATGCTTTTTTTCGCGTTAAAAGGGCAGAATAAAAACCCCAAAACGTCCCGTTTTGCAAAATGAAATTTTTTCCCCTTTTTTAGATCGGGGAAATCGTTCAAATAGACGCAATAAAAAAAAACAAAATAATAAAATTTCGTCTTTTTTATGCTTTTTTACGGGGTTAAAACGCAGAAAAAAAGCTAAAAACCCGGGGCTTTTTTTGCTAAAATAAGCATTTTCGCATTTTAGATCGTTGAAATCGTTCAAAAGACGCAAAAAAATAAAAACGAATAAAAAAAAATTTCGTCTTTTTTTATGCTTTTTTTACGCTTTAAAAAACGCAAAAAGCTCAAAACCCCGTTTTGCTAAAATAAGCTTTTTTCAAGCATTTTAGATCGTTGAAATCGTTCAAATAGACGAAATTTTTAAAAAAAACGAATAAAAAAAATTTTTTGCCCTTTTTTTATGTGTTTTACGCTTTAAAAACCCGCAGTTTAAAAACTCAAATCGTGCTTTTTTGGGCTAAAAAACATTTTAAAAGCTTTTTAAATCGTTGAAATCGTTAAAATAGAAGCAATATTAATAAAACGAATAAAAAAAAATTGCCTTTTTTTATGTTGTTTACGCTTTAAAAACGCAGTTTAAAAAACCCCAAAACTTGCTTTTTTGTTAAAAAAAACCCCAAAAACCCTTTTGTTTTCGTTGAAATCGTTCAAATAGACCCCAATTTAAAAAAAAACGTTTAAAAAAAAATTGGGCCTTTTTTATGTTTGTTTTCGTTTAAAAACGCGGATTAAAGCCAAAACGTGCTTTTTTTGTTTAAAATAAGCTTTTCAAGCATTTTTAGATCGGAAATCTTTCCCAAATAAGGCAATATTAAAAAAAAAAAAATAAAAAAAAAATTTCGTCTTTTTTATGCTGTTTTGCGCGTTAAAACGCAGTTTAAAAGCTAAAACCGTGCTGTTTTGTTTCAAAATAAGCATTTTCAACCCTTTAATCGTTGAAACCCTTTTAAAATTTGGGAAACAATATTAAAAAAAACAAAAAATTTAAAAAAATTCGTCATTTTATGTTTTTTACGCTTTAAAAACGCAGATTCTCAAAATTCCTTTTTGCTAAAAAAAGGGTTTTTTTCAAGCATTTTAGATCGTTGAAATTTTTTAAAAGGGGGAAAAATATTAATAAAACAAAATAAAAAAAATTTCGTCTTTTTTTATGCTTTTTTACGCGTTAAAACGCAAAATTAAACTAAAACGTGCTGTTTTGCAAAAAATAAGCATTTTCAAGTTTTTAGATCGTTGAAATCTTTTAAATTTGAAGCAATTAAAAAAAACAAAAAATTTTAAAAAAACGTTTTTTTTATGGTTTTACGCGTTAAAAGAAAAGCTAAAAAC
Organism: Dalotia coriaria; assembly: GCF_025399875.1. Lineage (NCBI taxonomy): Eukaryota > Metazoa > Arthropoda > Insecta > Coleoptera > Staphylinidae > Dalotia > Dalotia coriaria. Next base: position 4,558 of record NW_027048212.1, on the reverse strand, counting down.
GTGTTGTTTTGTAAAAAAAAACATTTTCAAGCATTTTGATCGTTAAAACCGTTCAAATAGCCCAAAATATTAATAAAAAACGAATAAAAAAAATTTTCGTCGTTTTTATGCTGTTTTACGCTTTAAAAAACGCAAAATTAAAGCTCAAAACGTGCTGTTTTGCTAAAAAAACATTTTCAAGCTTTTTAGATCGTTGAAATCGCCCCAAAATAAAAGCAATATTAAAAAAAAACGAATAATAAAAATTCGTCGTTTTATGCTGTTTTACGCGTTAAAACGCAGATTAAAGCTCAAAACGTGCTGTTTTGCTAAAATAAGCATTTTCAAGCTTTTAGATCGTTGAAATCGTTCAAATAGACGCAATAAAAATAAAAAACGAATAATAAAAATTTCGTGTTTTATGCTGTTTTAGCGTTAAAACGCAGAATAAAGCTCAAAACGTGCTGTTTTGCTAAAATAAGATTTTCAAGCATTTTAGATCGTTGGGAAATCGTTCAAATAGACGCAATATTAATAAAAACGAATAATAAAAATTCGTCGTTTTATGCTGTTTTACGGTTAAAACGCAGATTAAAGCTCAAAACGTGCTGTTTTGCTAAAATAAGCATTTTCAAGCATTTTAGATCGTTGAAATCGTTCAAATAGAAGCAATATTAAAAAAAAAACGAATAATAAAAATTTCTGTCGTTTTATGCTGTTTTACGCGTTAAAACGCAGATTAAAGCTTCAAAACGTGCTGTTTTGCTAAAAGCATTTTCAAGCATTTTAGATCGTTGAATCGTTTAAATAGAGCACATTAATAAAACAATAATAAAAATTCGTCTTTTATGCGTTTTACGCGTTAAAAACGCAGATTAAAGCTCAAACGTGCTGTTTTGCTAAAATAAGCATTTTCAAGCATTTTAGATCGTGAAATCGTTCAAATAGACGCAATAAATAAAAACGAATAATAAAAAATTCGTCGTTTTATGCTGTTTTACGCGTTAAAACGCAGAATAAAGCTCAAAACGTGCTGTTTTGCTAAAATAAGCATTTTCAAACATTTTAGATCGTTGAAATCGTTCAAATAGAGCAATTAATAAAAACGAATAATAAAAATTCGTCGTTTTTATGCTGTTTTACGCTTAAAACGCAGATTAAAGCTCAAAACGTGCTGTTTTGCTAAAATAAGCATTTTCAAGCATTTTAGATCGTTGAATCGTTCAAATGACGCAATATTAATAAAAACGAATAATAAATTCGTCGTTTTATGCTGTTTTACGCGTTAAAACGCAGATTAAAGCTCAAACGTGCTGTTTTGCTAAATAAGCATTTTCAAGCATTTTAGATCGTGAAATCGTTCAAGATACGCAATAAAAAATAAAACGAATAATAAAATTTCGTCGTTTTATGCTGTTTTACGCGTTAAACGCAGATTAAAGCTCAAAACGTGCTGTTTTGCTAAAATAAGCATTTTCAAGCATTTTAGATCGTTGAAATCGTTCAAATAGAGAATTAATAAAAACGAATAATAAAAATTCTTCGTTTTATGTTTTACGCGTTAAAACGCAGATTAAAGCTAAACGTGCTGTTTTGCTAAAATAAGCATTTTCAAGCATTTTAATCGCTTGAAATCGTCAAATAGACGCAATTAATAAAACGAATAATAAATTTGCGTTTTATGCTGTTTTACGCTTAAACGCAGTAAATCAAAACGTGCTGTTTTGCTAAAATAAGCTTTTAAGCATTTAGATCGCCTGAAATCGTTCAAAAACGAATTTAAATAAAAACGAATAATAAAAATTCGTCGTTTTATGCTGTTTTACGCGTTAAAACGCAGATTAGCTCAAAAACGTGCTGTTTTGCTAAAATAAGCATTTTCAAGCATTTTAGATCGTTGAAATCGTTCAAATAGAGCAATAAAAATAAAAACGAAATTAAAAATTCGTTTTTATGCTGTTTTACGCTTAAAAAGTTTAAAGCTTTAAACGTGTTTTTAATTAATTTAGATTAAATTACCGAATAGCGCCAATTAAAAAAAGCTCAAAACGTGCTGTTTTTAAAATAAGCATTTTCAAGCATTTAACGTTGAAATCGTTCAAAAAGGTTTTAATAAAAACGAATAATAAAAATTTATCGTTGGTTTCGAAAACGCAGATTAAAAAAACGTGCTGTTTTGTAAATAATCATTTTTAAGCTTAAACCGTTAAATCTCAAAAGGATTTACTAAAAAAATTTCCTTTTTGGTTTTACGCAAAACGCAGATTAAAGCTAAAAAAATTTTTTAAAATAATCTTTTCTGCTTTTTATCGAGTTAAAAGTTAAATAAAAGTATTAATAAAACATTTTAAATTTGACGTTAAGGTTTATTAAAAGCGATTAACAAAATAGTTTTTAGCATTTTACGTTTAAACGTTAAAGTCAAAAGGATATTAAAATAACTTTTTAAATTTTGTCGTTAAAGGGTTTAACGAAACGTTAATAAATCAAAATGTATTTGTTTTAAAATTTTCACATTAAACGGATAAGCTAAATGCGTATTTAAAATAAAATTCGCTTTTATCGTACGTTAAATAGACGCTAAAACAAATTAAATCCAAATGCTGTTTTTAAAAAAGCTTTAAACATTTAAAGTTAAAACGTCAATTGCTAAAATATATTTCAAATAAAAAAATTTCCGTTTAATGTTTACGCGTTAAAAAAAAAATAAAATCGCGTTTTTATGCTTTTTCACGCTTAAACGCGAAAGTCAAACGTGCAATTTCTAAAAATAAGATTTTCCTTTTATCGCTTTTTAAATCGTTAAAACGCAAATAAAACAAAAAAAATTTTGTTTTATGCGTTTTACGAGAAACAGATTAAAGCTCAAAATTTTTGCAAATACATTATAAGCATTTTAGCTGAAATCGTTCTAAATGTTAATTAAAAAACGAATAAAAAATTTCGTTTTAGCTGTTTTACGCTTAAACCAGTTAAAGCTCAAACGTCTTTTTGCTGAATAAATAAGATTAATTTCGTTTTATTTTACGGTTAAAACAAAAAAAACAAAATGGTTTTTCTATTTTAGCTTTTACGCGTTAAAACGCAATTGCTAAAAACGATTTAAAAAAGCATTTTCAACATTTGACGTTAAGCGTTTAAATAAAAAAAATAAATCGTATAAAAACGTTTTTAAAAGTTTTCGCAAATAGATAAGCAAATCGTGCGGTAAATATTAACAAACAAATTAAAAACTAAATTTTACGTTATTAATAAAACGATTAAAAAAAATGCTGTTTTGCTTTAAGCATTTCAAGCATTTAGATCGCTGAAATCGTCTCAAATAGCTAAAATATTAATAAAAACAATAATAAAATCGTCGTTTTATTTTACGCGTTAAAAAAAATAATAAAATGCTGTTTTGCTAAAATACTTTTTAACTTAAATCGTCAAACGTCAAATATGCAAATTAATAAAAACAATAAAAAAATTAGTCGTTTTAGCTGTTTACGCTAAACGAGATTAAAAGCTCAATTGCTGTTTTGCTAAAAAGCATTTCAAGCATTTAAACGTGATTTTTAAAATAAGCAATTTAAGATTTAGATTTAAATCGTTAATAACCCCAAATTAAAAACGAATAATAAAATCTTTTTAAAATGCTTTCTTATTGAAAAATTTTAAACGCCAAATTTAAAAAAATAAATTTAAACTTTTAGTTTTTCCCTTAAAAACGCAATAAACCAAAACGTTTTTTTTTGAGTTTTCCAAAATTTAACTTAAATTTTTTCAAATAAAGCTTTTTAAAAGCATTTCCCTTTTTAAATCTTTTTAAAGCTAAAAAAATTAAAAAAACGTGCTTTTTTAATTTTCAAGCTTTTAAAATTAAACCTTAAAAAGGCTTTATAAAAAACATTAAATTTTGGTTGGTTTCTTAAAAAAAAAAAAACAAAAGGTTTTCTTAAAAAATTTTTCCCTTTAAACCAAATCCAAAAGGGTTTTAAATAAAGCATTTAAAAATTTCGCGTTTATTTCTTAAACCAAATTAAACAAAATTTTTTTTAGCTTTTTATTTTTTAAAACGGTTTTCCAAAAAGGGTTTTTAAAAAAAATTTTTTCCCAAATTTTCGTTAAATGTTAAATAAAGCTATTAATAAAAAAAATAAAATTTGCTTTTAGCTTTTAGCTTAAAACGAAAAAATAAAACGTTTTTCAAAAAAATTTTTCCCGTTTTGGGTTACCTTAAAAGATTAAAAAAACATTAAAAAAATTTTTTCCCCTTTTTAAATTTTTTAAATTTAAAAAAGATTAAAAAAAAATTTTAAAAAATTTACTTTTAGACCTTAAATCAGGGAAATAAAAAACATTTTAAAAATTTTTAGGCTGTTTCCCTTAAAAGGAAAAATTAATAACAAACTGTTTTTTAAAGCTTACGCTTTTTAAAGATCGTTAAACGTTCAAAAACGCTTTATAAAAAATAATTTAAAATTTCGTCTTTAATTTTTCGAATAAAAAAATTTTTTCTTTTTTCAAAAAAAGCAAAAAAGTTTTTTAAAAAAAATTTTTTAAAAAAAAAAGGTTTTTAAAAAAAAAATTTTAAAAA
>NW_027048211.1:0-10456 GCF_025399875.1 Dalotia coriaria | reverse complement strand
CCCCCTTTTTTTTCCCAAAAAAAAATAAAATTTTTTTTAAAAAAATTTTTTTTTTGGGTTTAAAAAAAAAAAAAAATTTTTTTTTTTTTTAAAAAAAAACCCCCAAAAAAATTTTGGCAAATTCCCCCCTTTTTTTTTTAAAAAACCTTTAAAGTTTAAAAAAAAATTTAAAAAAAATTTTTTTTTTTAAAAAAAATTAAAAAGGGCCCCTTTTTTTAAAATTTTTTGGCCCGGCCCTTTTTAAAAAAGAAAAAAATTTTTAAAAAAAAAAAAAATTTCCCCTTTTTTTTTAAAAAAAAAAAAAAAAAGGGGGTTTTCCAAAAAACCAAAAATTTAAAAGGGTTTTGTTAAAAAAAAAAAAAAACCCAAAAATTTTTTTTTTTTTAAAAAAAAAAAAAATTTTTTTTTTGTTTTTTTAAAATTTTTTTTTAAAGCCCCAAAAGGTTTTTAAAAAAATTTTTTTTTAAAAAAAAAAATTTTTTTTTTTTTTCCCTTTTTAAAAAAAAAAAAAAAAAAAATTTTTTAAAAAAATTCCGTCTTTTTATCCCGTTTTACGCTTTAAAAACGCAGTTTAAAAAGCTAAAAAGGGCTGTTTTGCTAAAATAACATTTTCAAGCTTTTTGATCGTTAAAACCTTTCCAAATAAAAGCAATATTAAAAAAAACGAAAAATTTAAACCTGTCTTTTTTATGTTGTTTTACCTTTTAAAAACGCGATTAAAGCTCAAAACTTTTTTAAAAAGGTTTTGCTTAAAATTTTAAAAGGAAAAATTTTAAAAAAAAAATTTTTTTTGCTGTTTTACGCGTTAAAACGCAGTTTAAAAAGCTCAAAGGGCTGTTTTTGCTAAAATAAGCTTTTTCCCAAGCATTTTAGACGTTGAAATCGTTCAAATAAAAAGAAATTTTAAAAAAAAAACGAATAAAAAAAAATTCTGTTTTTATGCTTTTTTACCCTTAAAACGCGATTAAAGCTCAAAACGTGCTGTTTTTAAAATAAAAGCATTTTAAAAGATTTTGATCGTTGAAATCGTTCAAATAAAGCAATTTTAAATTTAAAAACAAATAAAAAAAAATTTCGTCTTTTTTTGCTGTTTTACGCTTTAAAAACGGTTTAAAAAGCTCAAACGTGCTGTTTTGCTAAAATAAGCATTTTCAAGCTTTTTGTGTTAAAACCGCCCAAATAGACGCAATTTTAAATTAAAAAACGAATAAAAAAATTTTTCGTCGTTTTTATGCTGTTTTACGCGTTGTGAATTAAAGGGCTCAAAACGTGCTGTTTTTAAAATAAGCATTTTCAAGCATTTTAGATCGTTAAAATGTTCAAATAAAAGGAAAATTTTAAAAAACGAATAAAAAAAATTTTGCCTTTTTTATGTTGTTTTACGCGTTAAAACGCGTTTAAAACCCTAAAACGTGCTGTTTTGCTAAAATAAGCATTTTCAAGCATTTTGGGTCGTTGAAACCCCGTTCAAAAGACGCAATATTAAAAAAAAACGAATAAAAAAAATTTCCCGTCTTTTTTTGGCTGTTTTACGCTTTTAAAAACGCAGATTAAACCCTTAAAAAGGGCTGTTTTGCTAAAATGCATTTTCAAGCATTTTGGGTCGTTGAAATCGTTTCAAATAGACGAAATATTAAAAAAAAACGAATAAAAAAAATTTCGTCGTTTTTATGGTTTTACGCGTTAAAACGCGTTTAAAAAGCTCAAAACGTGCGGGTTTTGCTAAAAAAAAGCATTTTCAAGCTTTTTGTCGTTGAAATCTTTCCCCAAATAGACGCAATATTAAAAAAAAACGAATAAAAAAAATTTTCGTCTTTTTTATGTTGTTTTACGCGTTTAAAAACGCAGATTAAAGCTCAAAACGTGCCGTTTTGCTAAACCAAGCATTTTCAAGCATTTTAGATCGTTGAAATCGTTCAACAGACGGCCATTAATAAAAACGAATAATAAAAAATTTCGTCGTTTTTATAAAGCTGTTTTACGCGTTAAAACGCAGATTAAAGCTCAAAAACGTGCCGTTTTGCTGCTAAAATAAGCATTTTCGAGCATTTTAGATCAAGAAATCGTTCAAATAGACGCAATATTAATAAAACGAATAATGTACTTCGTCGTTTTTATGCTTTGCTTTACGTTAAAACGCTGATTAAAGCGCTCAAAACGCTGTTTTGCTAAAATAAGCATTTTCGCTATTTTAGATCGTTGAAATCGTTCAACAGACGCAATATTAATAAAAACAAATAATAAAAATTCGTCGTTTTTATAAGCGTTTACGCGTTAAACGCAGATTAAAAGCTCAAAACGAGCCGTTTTGCTAAAATAATCATTTTCGCCATTTTAGATCGCTGAAATCGTTCAAATAGAAGCTAAATATTAATAAAAACGAATAATAAAAATTTCGTCGTTTTATGCTGCCTACGCGTTAAAACGCAGATTAAAAGCTCAAACGTGCTGTTTTGCTAAAATAAGCATTTAAGCATTTTAGATCGTTAAAATCGTTTAAAATAGAAGCAATATTAATAAAAACGAATAAAAATTCCGTCATTTTTGCTGTTTTACGCGTTAAAAACGCAGATTAAAGCTCAAAACGTGCTGTTTTGCTAAAATAAGCATTTTCGCCATTTTGTGATCGTTGAAATCGTCTCAACACGCAATATGTTCTGAATAATAAAAATTCGTCGTTTTTATGCTGTTTACCGTTAAAAACGCTGATTAAAGCTCAAACGTGCTATTTTGCTAAAATAAGCATTTTCAAGCATTTTAGATCGCTGAAATCGTTCAAATAAAGGCAATATTAATAAAACAAATAATAAAAATTCGTCGTTTTTATGTTGTTTACGCGTTAAACGCGATTAAAGCTCAAACGTGCTTGTTTTACAAATAAGCATTTTCAAGCATTTAGAGCGCGAAATCGTTCGAATAGACGCAATATTAATAAAAACGAATAATAAAATTCGTCGTTTTATGCTGTTTTACGCGTTAAAACGCAGATTACAGCTCAAAACGTGCTGTTTTGCTAAAATAAGCATTTTCAAGCATTTTAGATCGTTGAAATCGTTCAAATAGAAGCAATATTAATAAAAAACGAATAATAAAATTTCGTCGTTTTTATGCTGTTTTACGCGTTAAAACGCAGATTAAAGCTCAAAACGTGCTGTTTTGCTAAAATAAGCATTTTCAAGCATTTTAGATCGTTGGAAATCGTTCAAATAGACGCAATATTAATAAAAACGAATAATGTACCTTCGTCGTTTTATGCTGTTTTACGCGTTAAAAAACGCAGATTAAAAGCTCAAACGTGCTGTTTTGCTAAAATAAGCACTTTTCAAGCATTTTAGATCGTTGAAATCGTTCAGCTAAATAGACGAAATATTAATAAAAACGAATAATAAAATTTCGTCGTTTTATGCTGTTTACGCGTTAAAACGCTGATTAAAGCTCAAAACGTGCTGTTTTAAGGCAAAACAAGCATTTTCAAGCATTTTAGGTCGTTGAAATCGTTCAAATAGACGCAATATTAATAAAACACGAATAATAAAAAAATTCGTCGTTTTTATGCTGTTTTACGCGTTAAAACGCAGATTAAAAGCTCAAAACGTGCTGTTTTGCTAAAATAAGCATTTTCAAGCATTTTAGGTCGTTGAAATCGTTCAAATAGACGCAATATTAATAAAAACGAATAATAAAAAAATTCGTCGTTTTTATGCTGTTTTACGCGTTAAAACGCAGATTAAAGCTCAAACGTGCTGTTTTGTTAAAATAATCATTTTCAAGCATTTTAGATCGTTGAAATCGTTCAAATAGATCGCAATATTAATGAAAACGAATAACAAAAATTTCGTCGTTTTATGCTGTTTTACGCTGCTAAAAACGCAGATTAAAGTTCAAAACGTGCTGATTTGTTGGCTAAAAATAATCATTTTCAAGCATTTTAGATCATTGAAATCGTTCAACAGACGCAATATTAATAAAAAGGAATAATAAAAATTCGTCGTTTTATGTTGTTTTACGCGTTAAAACGCAGATTAAAGCCAAAACGTGCTGTTTTGCTAAATAAGCATTTTCAAGCATTTTTAGATCGTTGAAATCGTTCAAATAGACGCAGTAAAAAATAAAAACGAATAATGAAAAATTTTGTCGTTTTTATGTTGTTTTACGCGTTAAAACGCAGAATAAAAACTCAAAACGTGCTGTTGTTCTAAAATAAGCATTTTCAAGCATTTTAGATCGTTGAAATCGTCTTTCAACAGACGCAATATTAATAAAAACAAATAATAAAAATTGTCGTTTTATGCTGTTTTTACGCGTTAAAACGCAGATTAAAGCTCAAACGTGCTGTTTTGCTAAAAATAACGCCAAGCATTTTAGATCGTTGGAAATCGTTCAAATAGAAGTAATATTAATAAAAAACGAATAATAAAAATTTCGTCGTTTTATGCTGTTTTACGCTAAAACGCAGATTAAAGCTCAAACGCTGTTTTGCTAAAATAAGCATTTTCTGCCATTTTAGAGCGTTGAAATCGTTCAAATAGAAGCAATATTAATAAAAACGAATAATAAAAAATTCGTCGTTTTATGCTGTTTTACGCGTCAAAACGCAGATTAAAGCTCAAAACGTGCTGTTTTGCTAAAAATAAGCATTTTCAAGCATTTTAGATCGGGGAAATCGTTCGAATAGACGCAATATTAATAAAAAACGAATAATAAAAATCTGTCGTTTTATGCTGTTTTACGCGTTAAAACGCAGATTACAGCTCAAACGTGCTGTTTTGCAAAAATAAGCATTTTCCCCATTTTAGATCGTTGAAATCGTTCAAATAGAAGCAATATTAATAAAAAAACGAATAATAAAAATTCTGTCGTTTTTTTGCTGTTTTACGCGTTAAAACGCAGATTAAAAGCTCAAAACGGCTGTTTTCAAAATAAGCATTTTCAAGCATTTTAGATCGTTGAAATCGTTCAAATAGACGCAATATTAATAAAAACGAATAAAAAAATTCTGTCTTTTTTATGCTGTTTTACGCGTTAAAACGCAGTTTAAAAAGCTCAAACGTGCTGTTTTGCTAAAATAAGCATATTCAAGAATTTTAGATCGTTGAAATCGTTCAAATAGACGCAATATTAATAAAACGAATAAAAAAAATTCGCCGTTTTATGCTGTTTTACGCGTTAAAACGAGATTAAAGCTCAAACGTGCTGTTTTGCTAAAATAAGCATTTTCAAGCATTTTGGTCGTTGAAATTCGTTCAAATAGACGCAATATTAATAAAAAAACGAATAATAAAAATTCGTCGTTTTATGTGTTTTACGCGTTAAAAACGCAGTTTAAAAGCTCAAAACGTGCTGTTTTTAAAATAATCATTTTCAAGCATTTTAGATCGTGAAATGTTCAAATAACGCAATATAATGAAAAACGAATAATAAATTTCGTCTTTTTTATGCTGTTTACGCGTTAAAACGCAGATTAAAAGTTCAAAACGTGCTGTTTGTTAAATAATCATTTTCAAGATTTTAGATCGTTGAAACGTTCAAAAGACGCAATATTAATAAAAAGGAATAAAAAAATCGCTTTTTATGCTGTTTTACGCTTAAAAACGCAGATTAAAGCTCAAACGGCTGTTTTGCTAAAATAAGCATTTTCAAGCATTTTAGATCGTAAAATCGTTCAAAAGACGCAATAAAAAAAAAACGAATAATAAAATTTTGTCGTTTTATGCTGTTTTACTTTAAAAAACGCAGAATAAATTTAAAACGTGCTGTTGTTCTAAAATAAGATTTCAAGCATTTTAGATCGTGAACCGTTCAAATAAGCAATATTAATAAAACGAATATAAAATTCGTCGTCTTTATGTTGTTACGCGTTAAAAGGGCAGATTAAAGCTCAAAACGTGCTGTTTTGCTAAAAAAAGCATTTTCAAGCATTCTAGACCCTTTGAAATCGTTCAATAGACTAAATATTAATAAAAACGAATAAAAAAAAATTCGTCGTTTTATGCTGTTTTACGCTTTAAAAACGCAGATTACAGCTCAAAACGTGCTGTTTCTAAATAAGCATTTTCAAGCATTTAGATCGTTGAAATCGTTCAAATAGAAGCTAAATATTAAAAAAACGAATAATAAATTCTGTTTTTATGCTTTTTACGCGTTAAACGCAGATTAAAGCTCAAAACGTGCTGTTTTTAAAATAAGATTTCAAGCATTTTAGATCGCGGGAAATCGTTCGAATAGACGCAATATTAATAAAACGAATAATGGTACCGTCGTTTTATGCTGTTTTACGCGTTATAACGCAGATTCACCAAAACGTGCTTTTTTGCTAAAATAAGATTTTCAGCTTTTGATCGCTGAAACGTTCAAAAGAAGCATATTACTAAAACGAATAAAAAAAAATTTCGCGTTTTTATGCTGTTTTACGCGTTAAAACGCAGATTAAAGCTCAAAACGTGCTGTTTTGTTAAAATAATCATTTTCAAGCATTTTAGATCGTTGAAATCGTTCAAATAGAAGCAATACAATAAAAACGAATAATAAAAATTTCGTCGTTTTATGCTGTTTTACGCGTTAAAACGCAGATTCTAAAAGCTAAACGTGCTGTTTTGCTAAAATAAGCATTTTCAAGCATTTTAGATCGTTGAAATCGTTCAAATAGAAGCAATATTAATAAAAACGAATAATAAAAATTCGTCGTTTTATGCTGTTTTACGCGTTAAAACGCAGATTAAAAGCTCAAAACGCGCTGTTTTGCTGCAAAATAAGCATTTTCAAGCCATTTCTAGATCGTTGAAATCGTTCAAATAGAAGCAATATTAATAAAAACGAATAATAAAAATTCGTCGTTTTATGCTGCTTTTACGCGTTAAAACGCAGATTAAAGCTCAAAACGTGCTGTTTTGCTAAAATAAGCATTTTCAAGCATTTTAGATCGTTGAAATCGTCTCAAATAGACGCACATTAATAAAAAACGAATAATAAAAATTCGTCGTTTTATGCTGTTTTACGCGTTAAAACGCAGATTAAAGCTCAAAACGTGCTGTTTTGCTAAAATAAGCATTTTCAAGCATTTTAGATCGTTGAAATCGTTCAAATAGAAGCAATATTAATAAAAACGAATAATAAAAAATTCGTCGTTTTTATGCTGTTTTACGCGTTAAAACGCAGATTAAAGCTCAAAACGTGCTTTTTGCTAAAAGCATTTTCAAGCATTTTAGATCGTTGAAATCGTTCAAATGGCGAACATTAATAAAACGAAATAAAAATTCGTCGTTTTATGCTTGTTTTACGCGTTAAAACGCAGATTAAAAGCTCAAAACGTGCTGTTTTGCTAAAATAAGCATTTTCAAGCATTTTAGATCGTTGAAATCGTTCAAATAGAAGCAATATTAATAAAAACGAATATAAAATTCGTCGTTTTATGCTGTTTTACGCGTTAAAACGCAGATTAAAGCTCAAAACGTGCTGTTTTGCTAAAATAAGCATTTTCAAGCATTTTAGATCGTTGAAATCGTTCAAATAGACAATATTAAAAAAAACGAATAATAAAAATTCGTCGTTTTAGCTGTTTTACGCGTTAAAACGCAGATTAAAGCTCAAAACGTGCTGTTTTGCTAAAAAAAGCATTTTCAAGCATTTTAGACGTTGAAATCGTTCAAAATAGAAGCAATATTAATAAATAACGAATAATAAAATTCGTCGTTTTATGCTGTTTTACGCGTTAAAACGCAGATTAAAAGTTCAAAACGTGCTGTTTTGCTAAAATAAGCATTTTCAAGCATTTTAGATCGTTGAACCGTTCAAATAGAAGCAATATTAAAAAAAAACGAATAATAAAAAATCTCGTCGTTTTATGCTGTTTTACGCGTTAAAACCGATTAAAGCTCAAAAGGGCTGTTTTGCTAAAATAAGCATTTTAAAAGCTTTTTAGATCGTGGAAATCGTTCAAAGACGCAATATTAATAAAAACGAATAATAAAAAATTCGTCTTTTTTATGTTGTTTCGCGTTAAAACGCAGATTAAAGCTCAAAACGTGCTGTTTTGCTAAAATGGCATTTTCAAAGCATTTTAGATCTTTGAAATCGTTCAAATAGAAGAATTTTAAATTTCGAATAATAAAAAAATTGGCTTTTTTATGTTGTTTTACGCTTTAAAAACGCAGTTTAAAAAGCTCAAAACGTCCCTTATTTGCTAAAAAAAAAGTTTTTAAAACTTTTTAGATCGTTGAAATCTTTTCAAATGGACGAATATTAAAAAAAAACGAATAAAAAAAATTTCCCGTTGTTTTTATGCTGTTTAACGCGTTAAAACGCAGTTTAAAAACTCAAAACGGTTTTTTTGCTAAATAAGATTTTCAAGCATTTTAGATCGTTAAAATGTTAAAAATAAAAACAATATTAAAAAAAAACGAATAAAAAAAAATTCGTCTTTTTTAAAAGTTGTTTACGCGTTAAAACGCAGATTAAAGCTAAAAACGTGCTGTTTTGCTAAAATAAGTTTTTTTCAAGCATTTTAGATCGTTGAAGTCTTTCTTTTGGGAAGCAATAAAAATTAAAACGAATAATAAAAATCGTCTTTTTTAATGTTTTTTTTTGCTTTAAAAACGGGTTTAAAAACTCAAAACGTGCTTTTTTTGCTAAAATAAGTTTTTTCAAGCATTTTAGTCGTTGAAACCCCGTTCAAATAGATGCAAAAATTAAAAAAAGAAAAAAAAAATTTCCGTCTTTTTTTATGTTTTTTACGCGTTAAAACGCGGGTTAAAAAAGCTAAAAACGTGCTGTTTTTGTTTAAAAAAAAGCATTTTCCCCTTTTTTAGATCGTTAAAATTTGTTCAAATAGACGAAATTTTTAAAAAAAACGAATAAAAAAAAATTCGTCGTTATTATGGTTTTGGGGGGGGCAAAAACGCAGTTTTAAAGCCCCAAAACGTGCTTTTTTGTTAAAATAAGCATTTTCAAGCATTTTAGATCGTTGAAATCGTTCAAATAAAAACTTTTAAATTAAATAACGAATAATATAAATTTGTCTTTTTTTATGCTGTTTTACTTTAAAAACGCAGATTAAATTTCCCAAAACGTCCCGTTTTGCTAAAATAAGATTTTCAAGCTTTTTTAGATCGTTGAAATCGTTCAAATAGAAGAATATTAAAAAAAAAACGAATAAAAAAATTTCCCGCCTTTTTTATGTTGTTTTACGCTTTAAAAACGCAGATTAAAGCCCAAAAAGGGGCTTTTTGCTAAAATAAGCATTTTCAAGCATTTTAGATCGTGGAAATCGTTCAAAAAGACGAAATTAAAAAAAACGAATAAAAAAAAATTCTGCTTTTTATGCTTTTTTTACGCTTAAAACGCGGGAAAAAAGCTCAAAAACGTGCTTTTTTAAAATAAGCATTTTCGAGCTTTTTTAGATCGTTGAAATCGTTCAAATAGACGCAAATTAAAAAAAAAGGGAATAAAAAAATTTCCCCCGTCGTTTTATGCTTTTTTACGCGTTAAAACGCTGTTTAAAAAGCTAAAAACGTGCTGTTTTGCTAAAAAAAAATTTTTTAAAAGCTTTTTTTAGATCGTTGAAATCGTTTCAAATAGACGCAAAAATTAAATAAAAAAAAATTGTCTTTTTTTAAAACTGTTTTCGCGTTAAAACGCAGATTGGTTTCAAAACGTGTTTTGTTTTCAAAATAACCCTTTTTAAACATTTTAGATCGTTGAAATCGTTCAAATAGAAGAAAATATTAATAAAAACGAATAAAAAAAATTTCGTCTTTTTTTTATGCTTTTTTACGGGGTTAAAAGGGGGGGTTTTTAAAGCTCAAAACGTGCTTTTTTTTTGCTAAAAAAAACATTTTCGGGCATTTTAGATCGTTGAAATCGTTTAAAAAAAACAATATTAAAAAAAAACGAATAATAAAAAATTCGTCTTTTTAAAAGTTGTTTTAGGGTTAAAAAACGCAGATTAAAGCTCAAAACGTGCTGTTTTGCTAAAATAAGATTTTAAAACATTTTAGACCCGTTGAAACCGTTCAAAAAAGACGCAATATTAAAAAAAAACGAATAAAAAAAAAATTCGTCTTTTTTTATGCTTTTTTACGCGTTAAAACGCAGTTTAAAAAGCTCAAAAGGGCTGTTTTGTTTTAAAATAAGCATTTTCAAGCATTTTAGATCGTAAACCCCGTTCAAATAGACGAATATTAAAAAAAACGAATAAAAAAAAGGTCTTTTTTTATGTTTTTTTTCCGCTTTAAAAAACGCAGTTTAAAAACCCTCAAAACGTGCTGTTTTGCTAAAAATAAGCTTTTTTCGAGCATTTTAGACCCGTTAAAATCTTCAAATAGACGAAATTTAATAAAAAAACGAAAAAAAAAAAATTTGTCTTTTTTATGCTTTTTTTACGCGTTAAAACGCTGATTAAAACTCAAAACGTGCTGTTTTGCTAAAATAAGCATTTTAAAACTTTTTTAGATCGTTGAAA
>NW_027048210.1:0-10464 GCF_025399875.1 Dalotia coriaria | reverse complement strand
AAAAATTTAAAACGTAAAAAAAAATTTTTTTTTGTTTTTGCTTAAAAAGTTTAAAAAAAAGTGTTTTGTAAAATAAGCATTTTAAAAATTTAAATCTTTAAAATAACCTTTAATAAAAACAATAATAAAAACGTCTTTTTTTATTGTTTTAGCAAAAAAAGATTAAATCAAAAAGGGTTTTTTTAAAAAAAAAAATTTTTCGCTTTTAGTGTTAAACGTTAAAAAAGAATTAAAAAAAAAAAAAAAAAAAATTTGCTTTTACTTTTTTTAAAACCTTTAAATAAAACTTTTTTAAAAATAAATTTTCGCTTTTTAAATGTTAAAACCAAAAAAACCCAAAATTTTTTTGTAAAAATTTTTTTTAAAAATGTTTTTTACCGTTAAAACGAAATTTAAAATAAAAAGGGTTTTTTAAAAATGCTTTTAAGCTTTTAGGTTAAACGTTAAATAAAGCTTTTAAAAAAATAAAAAAATTGTCGTTTTTTTTTTGGAAAAAAAAACTAAAATCTTTTTTTTAAAATTTTTTCCGTTTTTAAAATTTTAAAAAAAAGGGTTTTTAAAAAAAAAGAAAAAAAAAAAAAGCGTTTTAGTTTTTTACCGTTAAAAGAAATAAAAAAAAAGGGGAAAAAATGTTTTTTAACTTTTAACGTTAAACGAAAAAAGAAAAATTTTAAAAAGAAAAAAATTTTTTATCTTTTTTATCTTTTTTACCCCTTAAAAAAAAATAAAATGTTTTTTTTTAATTTTCCCAAATTAAGTTAAACGTTTTTTAAAAATTTAAAAAAAAAAAAAAAAAAAAAATCGTTTTTTATTTTTTTTAAAATTTTAAACCCCTTTTGTTTTGCAAAAAAATTTTAAGCTTTTTTTTTGTTTAAATTTCAAGCCAAATTTAATGAATAAAAAAAATTTTCTTTTTCCTTTTTATTAAAAAAGCTAAAACTTTTTTTGAAAAAAATAACATTTTGGGCTTTTAATTTTGAAATCTTTAAAGAAGCTTTTAAAAAAAAATTAAAATTTCGTTTTTTTGCTGTTTTCGGTTAAAAGAAAAAAAACCCGGGTTTTTTAAAAAAATTTTTTTTAATTTAAAAATTTAAATGGGCCGAAAAAAAAAAACGAATAATAAAAATTCGTCGTTTTTTATGCTGTTTTACGCGTTAAAACGCGAATTAAACTCAAAACGTGCTGTTTTTTGCTAAAATAAGCATTTTCAAGCATTTTTTAGATTGTTGAAATCACGACGAAGCAATATTAATAAAAACGAATAATAAAAATTCGTCGTTTTTTTATGCTGTTTTACGCGTTAAAACGCGGGTAAAACTCAAAACGTGCTGTTTTCAGCGCAAAATAAGCATTTTCAAGCGGTACAGATCGTTGAAATGGTCAAAATAGACGCAATAGTAATAAAAACGAATAATAAAATTTCGTCGTTTTATGCTTTGTTTTACGCGTTAAAACGCAGATTAAAGAAACGTGCTGTTTTGCGTAAGCATTTTCAAGCATTTTAGATCGTTGAAATCGTTCCAAATAGAGCAATAATGAAAACGAATAATAAAAATTCGTCGTTTTTGGCATGCTGTTTTTACGCGTTAAAACGAAATTAAAGCTCAAAACGTGCTGTTTTGCTAAAATAAGCATTTTCAAGCATTTTAGATCGTTGAAATCGTTCAAATAGACGCAATATTAATAAAAAACGAATAATGAAAATTTTCGTCGTTTTATGCTGTTTTACGTTAAAACGCTGATTAAAGCTCAAAACGTGCTGTTTTGCTGAAAATAAGCATTTTCAAGCATTTTAGATCGTTGAAATCGTTCAAATAGACGCAATATTAATAAAAACGAATAATACTTCATCGTTTTTATGCTGTTTTACGCGTAAAAACGCAGATTAAAGCTCAAAACGTGCTGTTTTGCTAAAATAAGCATTTTCAAGCATTTTAGATCGTTGAAATCGTTCAAATAGACGCAGCAATTAATAAAAACGAATAATAAAAATTCATCGTTTTTATGCTGTTTTACGCGCTAAAACGCAGACAAGCTAAAAACGATATGTTTTGCTAAAATAAGCATTTTCAAGCATTTTTAGATCGTTGAAATCGTTCAAATAGAAGCAATATTAATAAAAACACGAATAATAAAAATTTCGTCGGTTTTTATGCTGTTTTACGCGATTAAAACGCAGATTAAACTCAAAACGTGCTGTTTTGCTAAAACCGTATTTTCAAGCATTGTAGATCGTTGAAATCGTTTAAATAGAAACAATATTAATAAAAACGAATAATAAACATTTGTCATTTTTATGCTGTTTACGCGTTAAAACGCCGGTTAAAGCAAAACGTGCTGTTTTGCTAAAATAAGCATTTTCAAGCATTTTAGATCGTTGAAATCGTTCAAATAGACGCAATATTAATAAAAACGAATAATAAAAATTTCGTCGTTTTTATGCTGTTTTACGCGTTAAAACGCAGAATAAAACTCAAAACGTGCTGTTTTAAAATAAGCTTTTCAAGCATTTTTAGATCGATTGAAATCGTTTAAATAAACTTAATATTGGCAAAACGAATGTCGAAGTTACGTCATTTTTTAAGCTGTTTTACGCGTTAAAACGCAGATTAAAAGCTCAAAACGTGCTGTTTTGCTAAAATAAGCATTTTCAAGCGTTTTAGATCGTTGAAATCGTTCAGTAGACGCAATAAACGTAAAACGAATAATAAAAATTCGTCGTTTTATGCTGTTTTACGCGTTAAAACGCAGAATAAAAACTCAAAAACGTGCTGTTTTGCTAAGATAAGCATTTTCAAAGCATTTTAGATCGTTGAAATCGTTCGTAGACGCAATATTAATAAAAACGAATAATAAAATTTCTTCGTTTTTATGCTGTTTTACGCGTTAAGAGCGCTGATTAAAGAAGCTCAAAACGTGCTGTTTGCTAAAGCGGCATTTTAAGCATTTAGATCGTTGAAATCGTTCAAATAAAGCAATATTAATAAAAAACGAATAATAAAAAATTCGTCGTTTTATGCTGTTTTACCCGTTAAACGCAGATTAAAGCTCAAACGTGCTGTTTTGCTTAAAATAAGTATTTTCAAGCATTTTGAATCGTTGAAATCGTTCAAATAGACGCAATATGGTAAAAACGTTAATAAAAATTTCTTTGTTTATAGCGACTTACGCGTTAAAACGCTGATTAAAGCTCAAAACGTGCTGTTTTGCTGAAAATAAGCATTTTTCCGAAACGCGTACAGATCGTTGAAATCGTTCAAATAGACGCAATATTAATAAAAACGAATAATAAAAAATTCGTCGTTTTTTTATGCCTGTTTTACGCGATAAAACGCAGATTACGCAGCTCAAAACGTGCTGTTTTTGCTAAAATAAAGCATTTTCAAGCATTTAGATCGTTGAAGTCATTCAAATAGAAACAATATTAATAAAAACGAATAATAAAATTTCGTCGTTTTATGCTGTTTTACGCGTTAAAACGCAGTTAAAAGCTCAAGAGCAACATTTTGCTAAAAATAAGCATTTTCGGCTTTTAGATCGTTGAAATCGTTCAAATGACGCAATATTAATAAAAACGAATAATAAAATTTCTTCGTTTTATGCTTGTTTTTACGCGATTAAAACGCTGATTAAAGCTCAAAACGTGCTGTTTTTGCTTCGACAGCATTTTCAAGCATTTTAGATCGTTGAAGTCGTTCAAATGAAGCAATATTAATAAAAACGAATAAAAAATTCGTCGTTTTTATGCTGTTTTACGCGTTAAAACGCAGATTAAAGCTCAAAACGTGCTGTTTGCTAAAATAAGCATTTTCAAGCATTTTAGATCGTTGAAATCGTTCAAATAGACGCAATATTAATAAAAACGAATAATAAAAATTTCTTCGTTTTATGCTGTTTTGCGCGTTAAAACGCTGATTAAAGCTCAAAACGTGCTGTTTGCTTTAAAATAAAGCATTTTCAAGCATTTTAGATCGTTGAAATCGTTCAAATAGACGCAATATTGGCAAAACGAATAATAAAAATTCGTCGTTTTTATGCTGTTTTACGCGTTAAAACGCAGTGCAGCTCAAAACGTGCTGTTTTTGCTAAAATAAGCATTTCAAGCATTTTAGATCGTTGAAATCATTCAAATGAAGCAATATTAATAAAACGAATAATAAAAATTTCGTCGTTTTTATGCTGTTTTACGCGTTAAAACGCAGATTAAAGCTCAAAACGTGCTGTTTGCTAAAATAAGCATTTTCAAGCATTTTAGATCATTGGGGAAATCGTTCAAATGAAGCAATATTAATAAAAACGAATAATAAAAATTCGTCGTTTTTAACCGTGCGTACGTTAAAACGCAGATTAAAGCTCAAAACGTGCTGTTTTGCTTTAAAATAAGCATTTTTCAAGCATTTTAGATCGTTGAAATCGTTCCAAATAGACATAATAAAATAAAACGAAAGATAATAAAATTTCGTCGTTTTTATGCTGTTTTACACGCGTTAAACGCAGAATAAAGCTCAAAACACGTGCTGTTTTTGCTTTCAAAATATGCATTTTCGAAGCATTTTTAGATCGTTGAGAAATCGTTCAAATAGACGCAATATTAATAAAAACGAATAATAAAAAATTTCGTCGTTTTTATGCTGTTTGCGGTAAACGCGGGTAAAGCTCGAAACGTGCTGTTTTTGCTTATAATATAAACATTACGCAGAAGCATTTAGATCGTTGAAATCGTTCAAAATAGAAGCAATATTAATAAAACGAATAATAAAAATTCGTCGTTTTTTTATGCTGTTTACGCGTTAAAACGCAGATTAAAGCTCGAAAACGTGTGTTTTGCTAAAATAAGCTTTTCCAGCATTTTAGATCGTTGAAATCGTTCAAATAGACGCAATAAGTAATAAAAACGAATAATAAAAATTTCGTCGTTTTTATGCTGTTTTGCGCTGCAGCGCGCTGGTTGAAGCAAAACGTGCTGTTTTGCTAAAATAAGCTTTCCAGAAAGCATTTTAGATCGTTAATCGTTCAAATAGACGCAATATTAATAAAAACGAATAATAAAATTTCTTCGTTTTTATGCTGTTTTACGCGTTTAAAACGCTGATTAAAGCTCAAACGTGCATTTTTGCTAAAATAAAATTTTTCAAGCATTTTTTTAGATCGTTGAAGTCGTTTCAAATAGAAACGTAATTAATAAAAACGAATAATAAAAAATTCGTCGTTTTTATGCTGTTTTACGCGGGTAAAACGCAGATTAAAGCTCAAAACGTGCTGTTTTGCTAAATAAGCATTTTCAAGCATTTTTAGATCGTTGAAATCGTTTCCGGCAGACGCAATATTAATAAAAAACGAATAATAAAAATTTCTTCGTTTTATGCTGTTTTACGCGTTAAAACGCTGATTAAAGCTCAAAACGTGCTGTTTTGCTAAAATAAGCATTTCAAGCATTTTAGATCGTTGAAATCGTTCAAATAGACGCAATATTAATAAAAACGAATAATAAAAATTCGTCGTTTTATGTGCTGTTTTACGCGTTAAAACGCAGATTTACAGCTCAAAACGTGCTGTTTTGCTAAAATAAGCATTTTCCAAGCATTTTAGATCGTTAGCGAAATCATTCAAATAGAAGCAATATTAATAAAAACAGATAATAAAAATTTCGTCGTTTTATGCTGTTTACGCGTTAAAACGCAGTTAAAACTCAAAACATTAACTGTTTTGCTAAAATAAGCATTTAAAGCATTTTACGATCCATTGAAATCGTTCAAATAGAAACAATATTAATAAAAACGAATAATAAAAATTCGTCGTTTTTGTATGCTGTTTGACGCGTTAAAACGCAGATTAAAGCTCAAAACGTGCTGTTTTTAGCAAATAAGCATTTTCAAGCATTTTAGATCGTTGAAATCGTTCAAATAGACGCAATAAAAATAAAAAACGAATAATAAAAATTTCGTCGTTTTTATGCTGTTTTACGCGTTAAAACGCAGAATAAAATAAAGGACGATGCTGTTTTGCTTTAAATATGCATTTTCAAGCATTTTAGATCGTTGAAATCGTTCAAATAGGCGCAATAGCTAATAAAAAACGGAGCCGTAAAAGAATTTCGTCGTTTTATGCTGTTTTACGCGTTAAACGCAGATTAAAAATGAAAACGTGCTGTTTGCTATAATAAGCATTTTCAAGCATTTTAGATCGTTGAAATCGTTCAAATAGAAGTAATATTAATAAAACGAATAATAAAAAATTCGTCGTTTTTATGCTGTTTTACGCGTTAAAACGCAGATTAAAACTCAGAAAACGTGCTGTTTTGCTAAAATAAGCATTTCCAAGCATTTTAGATCGTTAAATCGTTCAAATAGACGCAATATTAATAAAAACGAATAATAAAAATTTCGTCGTTTTATGCTGTTTTTACGCGTTAAAACGCTGATTAAAACTCAAAACGTGCTGTTTTGCTAAAATAAGCAGTTTCAAGCATTTTTAGATCGTTGAAATCGTTCAAATAGACGCAATATTAATAAAAAACGAATAATAAAAATTCGTCGTTTTTATGCAGTTTTACGCTAAAACGCAGATTAAGCTCAAAACGTACCATTTTGCTAAAATAAGCATTTTCAAGCATTTTAGATCGTTGAAATCGTTCAAATAGAAGCAATATTAATAAAAACGAATAATAAAAATTTCGTCGTTTTTATGCTGTTTTACGCGTTAAAACGCAGATTAAAGAAACTCAAAACGTGCTGTTTTAACTGAAGTGCGCTTTATTTTCAAAGCGTACAGATCGTTGAAATCGTTTAAATAGAAGCAGCAGTAATAAAAACGAATAATAAAAATTCGTCATTTTTATGCTGTTTTACGCGTTAAACGCAGATTAAAAACTAAAAACGTGCTGTTTTGCAAAAATAAGCATTTTCAAGCTTTAGATCGTTGAAATCGCAAAATAAAATAAAAAAAACAAAAAAAAACTTCGTCGTTTTATGCTGTTTTAGGGTTAAAAACGCAGATTAAACTCAAAACGTGCTGTTTTGCTAAAATAACTTTTTCGCTTTTTTAGATGTGAAATCGTTCAAATAGAAAAAATTTTAAAAAAAACGAAAAAAAAAAATTCGCTTTTTTAGCTTTTTTACGCTTTAAAAACGCAGTTTAAAAGCTAAAAAATGCTGTTTTCCCAAAAATAAAGCATTTTAAAAGCTTTTTAGATCGTTGAAATCTTTAAATAGAAGCAATATTAATAAAAACGAATAATGTACCCGTTATTTTTATGATGTTTTTACGCGTTAAAACGCAGATTAAAAGCTCAAAAACGTGCTGTTTGCTAAAATAAAGCATTTTCGCTATTTTGTGATCGCTGAAACGTTCAAACAGAAGCTAACATTAATAAAAAAAAACGAATAATGTACCCGTCGTTTTATGCTGTTTTACGCGTTAAAACGCAGATTAAAGCTCAAAACGTGCTGTTTTGCTAAAATAGCGTTTTCTGCCATTTTAGATCGTTGAAATCGTTCAACAGACGCAATATTAATAAAAAACGAATAATAAAAATTTCAGCCGTTTTATGCTGTTTACGCGTTAAAACGCAGTATTGCAAAAGCTCAAACGTGCTGTTTTGCTAAAATAAGCATTTTCAAGCATTTTAGATCGTTGCACCGTTCTAAATAGAAGCAATATTAATAAAAAACGAATATCAAAAATTCGTCGTTTTTATGCTGTTTACGCGTTAAAACGCAGATTAAAGCCCAAAACGCGCTGTTTTGCTAAAATAAGCATTTTCAAGCATTTTAGATCGCTGAAATCGTTCAAATAGGACGCATAATTTATAAAAAACGAATAATAAAAATTCGTCGTTTTATGCTGTTTTACGAGTAAAAACGCAGAACAAAGCCTGCAACGTGCTGCTTCGCTAAACGCTACTTTCAAGACGTGACCGCTGAAATCGTTCAAATAGACGCAATATTTATAAAACGAATAATAAAAATTCAAATGTTTTATGTTGTTTTACGCGTTAAAAACGTGACAGCTCAAAACGTGCTGTTTTGCTAAAACAAGCATTTTCAAGCATTTTAGGATCGTTGAAATCGTTCAAATAGACGCAATATTAATAAAAAACGAATAATAAAATTCGTCGTTTTATGTTGCTCACGCGTTAAAAACGCAGATTACAGCCCAAACGTGCTGTTTTGCCGGTAAAAGCATTTTCAAGCATTTATCGCTGAAATCGTTCAAATAGCCAACATTAATAAAAATGAATAATAAAAATTTCGTCGTTTTTATGTTGTTTTACGCGTTAAAAACGTTATGATTAAAGCTCAAAACGTGCTGTTTTTGCTAAAAATATGCATTTCAAGCATTTTGTGATCGCTGAAACCGTTTAAATAGAAGCAATATTAACAAAAACGAATAATAAAAATTCGTCATTTTATGTTGTTTTACGCGTTAAAACGCAGATTAAAGCTCAAACGTGCTGTTTTATAAAATAAGCATTTTCAAGCATTTTAGATCGTTGAAATCGTTCAAATAGACGCAATATTAATAAAAAACGAATAATAAAAATTTCGTCGTTTTATGCTGTTTTTACGCGTTAAAACACAGAATAAAAGCTCAAAACGTGCTGTTTTGCTAAAATAAAGCATTTTCAAGCATTTTAGATCGTTGAAATCGTTCAAACAGACGCAATATTAATAAAACGAATAACAAAAACTTCGTCGTTTTATGCTGTTTTACGCGCAAACGCAGACAAGCTCAAAAAGTGCTGTTTTGCTAAAAATAAGTTTTTTTAAGCATTTTAGATCGTTGAAACCGTTCAAATAGACGAAAATTTTAAATTAAAAAACGAAATAAAAAAAAATTTCGCCCCGTTTTATGCTTTTTTCCTTTAAAAACGCAGATTAAAGCTCAAAACGTGCTGTTTTGTAAAATAATCATTTTCAAGCATTTTAGATCGTTGAAATCGTTCAAATAAGAAATATTAATAAAAACGAATAAAAAAAAATTCGTTTTTTTTATGTTTGTTTTGCTTTAAAAACGCAGATTTAACCCTAAAAAAGTGCTTTTTTGCTAAAATAAGCATTTTCAAATTTAAGATCGTTGAAATCGTTAAAATAGAAGCAAATTAATAAAAAGGGAAATAAAAATTCGTTTTTTTGGCTGTTTTACGCTTTAAAAAACGCAGATTAAAGCTAAAAACGTGCTGTTTTGCTAAAATAAAATTTTCAAGCATTTTAGATCGTTGAAATCGTTCAAATAGACGCAATATTAATAAAAAAGAAATAAAAAAAAATTTCGTCTTTTTTATGTTTTTACCCGTTAAACGCAGATTAAAGCTCAAAACGTGCTTTTTTGCAAAAAATAATCATTTTCAAGCATTTTAGATCGTTGAAATCGTTCAAATAAAAAAATATTAATAATAAACGAATAATAAAAATTGTCTTTTTTATGTTTTTTTACGCGTTAAAAGCGAAAAAGCCAAAAAGTGCTGTTTGCTAAAATAAGCTTTTTCCCCATTTTAGATCGTTAAAATCGTTCAAATAGAAGAATATTTAAAAACGAAAAAAAAAAAACCCGTCGTTTTATGCTGTTTTACGCGTTAAAACGCAGTTTAAAAATAAAACGGCTTTTTTTGCTAAAATAAACATTTTCAAGCATTTTAGATCTTTTTGAAACCCGTTCAAATGACGCAATATTAATAAAAACGAATAAAAAAAAATTTTCCGTCTTTTTTTATGCTGTTTTACGCTTTAAAAACGCGTTTAAAAACTCAAAAGGGCTTTTTTACCACAAAAAGCATTTTCAAGCTTTTTTGATCGTTGAAACTTTTCAAATAGAAGCAATATTAATAAAAAACGAATAAAAAAAAAATTCGCCCGTTTTATGCTGTTTACGCTTTAAAAACGCAGATTAGACCCTTCAAAACGTGCTTTTTTTGCTAAAAAAAAGCTTTTTTCAAGCATTTTAGATCGTTAAAACCTTTTTAAAAAAGCAATATTAAAAAAAAAACGAATAATAAAAATTCGTTTTTTTTATGATGTTTTACGCTTTAAAAACCCCCAGTTTAAAAGCTCAAAACGTGCTGTTTTCTAAAATAAGCATTTTCAAGCTTTTTAGACGGGGGAAATCTTTTCCTAAAAACAAATATTAATAAAAAACGAATAAAAAAAATTCGTCTTTTTTATTTTTTTTACGCGTTAAAAACGCAGTTTAAAAAGCTCAAACGTGCTTTTCGCAAAAATAAGCCGAAAGATCGTTGAAATCGTTCAAATGGGGCGCAATATTAATAAAAAAAAAAAAATTTTCCCCGTCTTTTTTATGCTTTTTTTGCTTTAAAAGCAGTTTAAAAACTCAAAACGTGCTTTTTTTGTTTTAAAATAAGTTTTTTTCAAGCTTTTTAGTTCGTTCAATCTTTTCAAATAAAGTAATATTAAAAAAAACGGTTTAAAAAAATTCGTTTTTTTTTATGATTTTTTACGCGTTAAAAAC
>NW_027048209.1:0-10467 GCF_025399875.1 Dalotia coriaria | reverse complement strand
CGTTTTTTAAAAATTATTATTGCACGTCTATTTGAACGATTTCTTAACGATGCTAAAATGCTGAAATGCTTATTTTAGCAAAGCAGCACGTTTTGAGCTTTAATCAGCGTTTAACGCGTAAAACAGCATAAAACGACGAAATTTTATTATTCGTTTTTATTAATATTGCGCCTATTTGAACGATTCCAACGATCTAAAATGCTTGAAAATGCTTATTTTAGCAAAACAGCACGTTTGAGTTTAATCTGCGTTTTAACGCGTAAAACAGCATAAAACGACGAATTTTATTATTCGTTTTTATTATTATTGCTCTCTTTGAACGATTTCAACGATCTAAAATGCTTGAAAATGCTTATTTTAGCAAAACAGCACGTTTTGAGCTTTTATTCTGCGTTTTAACGCGTAAAACAGCATAAAACGACGAAATTTTTATTATTCGTTTTTATTAATATTGCGTCTATTTGAACGATTTCAACGATCTAAAATGCTTGAAAATGCTTATTTTAGCAAAACAGCACGTTTTGAGCTTTAATCTGCGTTTTAACGCGTAAAACAACATAAAATGACGAATTTTTAGTATTGGTTTTTAATAATATTCTTCATTTAAACATTTCAACGATCTAAAATGCTTGAAAATGCTTATTTTAGCAAAACAGCACGTTTTGACTTTAATCTGCGTTTTAACGCGTAAACAGCAAAAAAACGACGAATTTTTTATTTTCGTTTTTATTAATATTTCTTCTATTTGAACGATTTCAACGATCTAAAATGCTTGAAAATGATTATTTTAGCAAAACAGCACGTTTTGAGCTTTAATCTGCGTTTAACGCGTAAAACAGCATAAAAACGACGAAGTTTTTATTATTCGTTTTATTAATATTGCGTCTATTTGAACGATTTCAACGATCTAAAATGCTTGAAAATGCTTATTTTAGCAAAACAGCACGTTTTGAGCTTTATTCGCGTTTTAACGCGTAAAACAGCATAAAACGACAAAATTTTATATTCGTTTTTATTTTATTGCGTCTATTTGAACGATTTCAACGATCTAAAATGCTTGAAAATGCTTATTTTAGCAAAACAGCACGTTTTGAGTTTAATCTGCGTTTTAACGCAAAAAACACATAAAACGACGAATTTTTATTATTCGTTTTTTTTTATTTTCTTCTCTTTGAACGATTTCAACGATCTAAAATTGAAAATGCTTATTTTAGCAAAACAGCACGTTTTGAGTTTTTATTCTGCGTTTTAACGTAAAACAGCATAAAAACGACGTTTTTTATTATTGTTTTTATTAATTGCGTCTATTTGAACGATTTCAACGTCTAAAATGCTTGAAAATGTTTTTTTTACAAACAGCATTTGAGCTTTAATTGCTTTTTAAACGCGTAAAACAGCATAAAATGACGAATTTTTATTTTTGGTTTTAATAATATTCTTCTATTTAAACGATTTCACGACTAAAATGCTTGAAAATGCTTATTTTAAAACAGCACTTTGACTTTTTTCTGCGTTTTACGTAAAACACATAAAACAGAATTTTTATTATTCGTTTTTATTAATATTTCTTCTATTTGAACGATTTCAACGATCTAAATGCTTGAAAGATTATTTTAGCAAAACAGCACGTTTTGACTTTAATCTGTTTTAACGCGTAAAACGATAAAGACAATTTTTATTATTCTTTTTTTATTAATATTGCGTCTATTTGAACGATTTCCAGCGATCTAAAATGCTGAAAATGCTATTTTGAAAACAGCACGTTTTGAGTTTTTATTCTGCTTAACGCGTAAAAAAACATAAAACGACAAAATTTTATATTCGTTTTTATTTTTATTGCTTTATTTAAACGTTTCAACGATCTAAATGCTTGAAAATGCTTATTTATGAAAAGCACGTTTGGCTTTTAATCTGCGTTTTAACGCGTAAAACGATAAAACGACAAATTTTTTTATTATTTTTTTATTAATATTGCGTCTATTTGAACGTTCAACGATCTAAAATGTTTTGAAAATGATTATTTTGAAAACGCACGTTTTGAGCTTTAATCTGCGTTTTAACGCGTAAAACAGCATAAACGACGGGAATTTTTAATTCGTTTTCATTAATATTGCGTCTATTTGAACGATTCACGATCTAAAATGCTTGAAAATGCTTATTTGCAAAACGGCCGGAGCTTTAATCTGCGTTTAACGCGTAAAACAGCAAAAACACGTTTTTATTATTCTTTTTTTATTATTATTGCTCTATTTGAACGATTTAAACGATCTAAATGCTTGAAATGCTTTTTTTAAGAAAACAGCACGTTTGGCTTTATTGCGTTTTAACGCGTAAAACAGAATAAAACGACGAATTTTATTATTCGTTTTTATTAATTGCGTTATTGAACGATTTCAACGATCTAAAATGCTTGAAAATCTTATTTTGCAAAACAGACGTTTTCAGCTTTAATCTGGGGTTTTAAAGCGTAAAACAGCTAAAAATGACAATTTTATTATTCGTTTTTATTAATATGCTTTATTTAAACGATTTCAACGATCTAAAAGGCTTGAAAATGCTTATTTTAAAAACAGCACGTTTTGAGTTTTAATCTACGTTTTAACGCGTAAAACAGCATAAAACGAAATTTTTATTATTTGTTTTATTAATATTGCTTTTATTTTGAACGATTTCAACGATCTAAAATGCTTGAAAATGATTATTTTAGCAAAAACACCCAACGTTTTGAGCTTTAATCTGCGTTTTAACGCGTAAACAACAAAAAAACGAGAAGTTTTATTATTCGTTTTATTAATATTGCGTCTATTTGAACGATTTCAACGATCAAAACTTGAAATGCTTATTTTAGCAAAACAGCACGTTTTGAGCTTTAATCTGCGTTTTAACGCGTAAAACAGCATAAAACGACGAATTTTTTTTTCGTTTTATTAATATTGCTTCTATTTGAACGATTTCAACGATCTAAAATGCTTGAAAATGCTTTTTTTGCAAAACAGCACGTTTGAGTTTTTAATCTCGTTTTAAGGGTAAAACAGCATAAAAACGACGAAATTTTTATTATTCGTTTTTTATTAATATTGCTTTTTGAACGATTTCACGATCTAAAATGCTTGAAAATGCTTATTTTAAAAAGCGCACGTTTTGAGCTTTAATCTGCGTTAACGCGTAAAACAGCATAAAATGACGAATTTTTATTATTCGTTTTTATTAATATTCTTCTATTAAACGATTTCAACGATCTAAAATGCTTGAAAATGCTTATTTTAGCAAACAGCGTTTGAGTTTTTAATCTGCGTTTAACGCTAAAAAAACATAAAAACGACGAAATTTTTTATTATTCGTTTTTAATTAATATGCTTCTATTTGAACGATTTCAACGATCTAAAATGCAAAAATTTTTATTTTAGCAAAACGCTTTTTGAGCTGTAATCTGCGTTTAACGCGTAAAACACATAAAACGAAAATTTTTTATTATTCGTTTTATTAATTTTGCGTCTATTTGAACGATTTCAACGATCAGAATGCTTGAAAATGCTTTTTTTAAACTAAAACAGCACGTTTTGAGCTTTAATCTCGTTTTAACGCGTAAAACAGCATAAAACGACGAATTTTTAATTATTCGTTTTTTATTAATATTGCTTATTTGAACGATTTCAACGATCTAAAATGCTTGAAAATGCTTATTTTACAAAAACAGCACGTTTTGATCTTTATTCTGCGTTTTAACGCGTAAAACAGCATAAAAACGACAAAATTTTTTTTATTCGTTTTATTTTATTGCTTCTATTTGAACGATTTCAACGATCTAAAATGCTTGAAAATGCTTATTTTAGCAAAACAGCACGTTTTGAGCTTTAATCTGCGTTTTAACGCGTAAAACAGCATAAAACGACGAAATTTTTATTATTCGTTTTTATTAATATTGCTTCTATTTGAACGATTTCAACGATCTAAATGCTTGAAAATGCTTATTTTAGCAAAACAGCCCGTTTTGAGCTTTAATCTGCGTTTTAACGCGTAAAACAGCATAAAACGACGAATTTTTATTATTCGTTTTTATTAATATTACTTCTATTTGAACGATTTCAACGATCTAAAATGCTTGAAAATGCTTATTTTGAGCAGAACAGCACGTTTTGAGCTTTAATCTGCGTTTTAACGCGTAAAACAGCATAAAAACGACGAATTTTTATTATTCGTTTTTATTAATATTGCTTCTATTTGAACGATTTCAACGATCTAAAATGCTTGAAAATGCTTATTTTAGCAAAACAGCACGTTTTGAGCTTTATCTGCGTTTTAACGCGTAAAACAGCATAAAACGACGAAATTTTTATTATTCGTTTTTATTAATATTGTTTCTATTTGAACGATTTCAACGATCTAAAATGCTTGAAAATGATTATTTTTAGCAAAACAGCACTTTTTGACTTTAATCTGCGTTAAAACGCGAAAAAACAGCAAAAAAACGACGAATTTTTTTATTATTTTTTTTTATTAATTTGCTTCTATTTGAACGATTTCAAGGATCTAAAATGCTTGAAAATGTTTTATTTTAAAAACACCCTTTTTATTTTAATCTGCTTTTTTAACGCGTAAAACAGCATAAAAAACGACGAATTTTTTTATTCTTTTTTATTAATATTGCGTCTATTTAAAAGGGGATTTCAACGTCTAAAATGCTTAAAAATGCTTATTTTAGCAAAACAGCTCTTTTGAGCTTTTATTCTCCCTTTTTAATTAAAAACAGCATAAAACGAAAAAATTTTTTTATTATTCGTTTTATTTTTTTAATTGGGGCTTTTTGAAGGGATTTAAACGACCCAAAATTGAAAATGTTTTTATTTTAGAAAAACAGCACGTTTTGGGGTTTAAATCTGCGTTTTAAGGGCGTAAAAAGGGGAAAAAAAACGACAAATTTTTTTAAACGTTTTCATTAATTTGTTTCCCATTTGAACGATTTCAACGATCTAATTTTGTTTAAAAATTTTTTTTGAAAACAGCACTTTTTTGAGTTTTAATCTGCGTTTTAACGCGTAAAACAGGCTTTTAACGCTTTCGGCTAAAAAACGAGGGGTTTTTTTAATTATTCTTTTTTTATAAATTTCGTCTATTTGAAGGGATTTCAACGATCTAAAATGCTTAAAAAATTATTTTAGCAAAAAAACATTTTGAGTTTTAATCTGCTTTTTAACGCGAAAACAATAAAAAAGGGCGTTTTTATTATTTTTTTTTATTAATATTGCCTATTTAAAACGATTTCAACGATCTAAAATGTTTAAAATCTTTTTTTAAAAGCAAAACAGCACGTTTTGGGTTTTAATCTCGTTTTAACGCGAAAAACAGCATAAAAAACGACAAAAATTTTTTTATTATTCTTTTTTAAATTTAAATTTGCTTCTATTTGAACGATTTCAACGATCTAAAATGCTTGAAAATGCTTATTTTAGCAAAACAGCACGTTTTGAGCTTTTAATCTGCCTTTTAACGCGTAAAACAGCATAAAACGACGAATTTTTTATTATTCGTTTTTTATTAATATTGCTTCTATTTGAACGATTTCAACGATCTAAAATGCTTGAAAATCTTATTTTGCTAGCAAAACAGCACGTTTGAGCTTTATTCTGCGTTTTAACGCGTAAAACAGCATAAAACGACGAAATTTTATATTCGTTTTTATAAATATTGCGTCTATTTGAACGATTTCACGATCTAAAATGCTTGAAATACTATTTTAGCAAAACAGCACGTTTTGAGCTTTAATCCGTTTTAACGCGTAAAACAGCATAAAACAACGAATTTTTTTATTCGTTTTTATTAATATTGCTTTATTTGAACGATTTCAACGATCAAAATGCTTGAAAATGCTATTTTAGCAAAACAGCACGTTTTGAGCTTATCTGCGTTTTGACGCGTAAAACAGCATAAAACGACGTAATTTATTCGTTTTTATTAATATTGCTTCTATTTGAACGATTTCAACGATCTAAAATGCTTGAAAATGATTATTTTAGCAAAACAGCACGTTTTGAGCTTTAATCTGCGTTTAACGCGTAAAACAGCATAAAAACAACGAATTTTTATTATTCGTTTTTATTAATATTGCTTCTATTTGAACGATTTCAACGATCTGAAATGCGAAAATGCTTATTTTACAAAACAGCACGTTTGAGCTTTAATCTGCGTTTTAACCTGTAAAACAGCATAAAACGACGAAATTTTTATTATTCGTTTTTATTAATTCGTCTATTTGAACGATTTCAACGATCTAAAATGCTTGAAAATGTTTATTTTAGCAAAACAGCACGTTTTGAGCTTTTAATCTGCGTTTTAACGCGTAAAACAGCATAAAAACGACGAATTTTTATTATTCGTTTTTTTATTAATATTGCTTTATTTGAACGATTTCAACGATCTAAAATGCTTGAATATGCTTATTTTAGCAAAACAGCACGTTTTGAGCTTTAATCTGCGTTTTAACGCGTAAACAGCATAAAACGACGAATTTTTATAATTCGTTTTTTATTAATATTTGCTTCTATTTGAACGATTTCAACGATCTAAAATGCTTGAAAATGCTTATTTTAGCAAAACAGCACGTTTTGAGCTTTAATCTGCGTTTTAACGCGTAAAACAATAAAAACGACGAATTTTTTATTATTCGTTTTTATTAATATAGCGTCTATTTGAACGATTTCAACGATCTAAAATGCTTGAAAATGCTTATTTTGAGCAGAACAGCACGTTTTGAGCTTTAATCTGCGTTTTAACGCGTAAAACAAGCATAAAACGACGAATTTTTTATTATTGTTTTTATTAATATTGCTTCTATTTGAAACGATTTCAACGATCTAAAATGCTTGAAAATGCTTATTTTAGCAAAACAGCAGTTTTGAGCTTTATTCTGCGTTTTAACGCGTAAAACAGCATAAAACGACGAAATTTTTATTATTCGTTTTTATTAATATTGCGTCTATTTGAACGATTTCAACGATCTAAAATGCTTGAAAATGCTTATTTTAGCAAAAACAGCACGTTTTGAGCTTTAATCTGCGTTTTAACGCGTAAAACAGCATAAAATGACGAATTTTTATTATTCGTTTTTATTAATATTGCTTCTATTTAAACGATTTCAACGATCTAAAAATGCTTGAAAATGCTTATTTTAGCAAAACAGCACGTTTTGAGCTTTAATCTGCGTTTTAACGCGTAAACAGCATAAAAACAACGAATTTTTATTATTCGTTTTTATTAATATTGCTTCTATTTGAACGATTTCAACGATCTAAAATGCTTGAAAATGCTTATTTTAGCAAAACAGCACGTTTTGAGCTTTAATCTGCGTTTTTAACGCGTAAAACAGCATAAAAACGACGAATTTTTTATTATTCGTTTTTATTAATATTGCTTCTATTTGAACGATTTCAACGATATAAAATTCTTGAAAATTCTTATTTTAGCAAAACAGCACGTTTTGAGCTTTAATCTGCGTTTTAACGCGTAAAACAGCATAAAACGACGAATTTTTTATTATTCGTTTTTATTAATATTGCGTCTATTTGAACGATTTCAACGATCTAAAATGCTTGAAAATGCTTATTTTAGCAAAACAGCTCGTTTTGAGCTTTATTCTGCGTTTTAACGCGTAAAACAGCATAAAAACGACAAAATTTTTATTATTCGTTTTATATTTTTATTGCGTCTATTTGAACGATTTCAACGATCTAAAAATGCTTGAAAATGCTTATTTTAGCAAAACAGCACGTTTTGAGCTTTAATCTGCGTTTTAACGCGTAAAGTAGAATAAAAACGACAAATTTTTTTAATATTCGTTTTTCATTAATATTGCTTCTATTTGAAGGATTTCAACGATCTAAAATGCTTGAAATTGCTTATTTTAGCAAAACAGCACGTTTTGAGCTTTTAATCTGCGTTTTAACGCGTAAAACAAGGCGTTTTAACGCGTAAAACAGCATAAAACGACGAAATTTTATTATTCGTTTTTTATAAATATTGCGTCTATTTGAACGATTTCAACGATCTAAAATGCTTGAAAAAGCTTATTTTAGCAAAACAGCACGTTTTGAGCTTTAATCTGCGTTTTAACGCGTAAAACAGCATAAAAACGACGAATTTTTTATTATTCGTTTTTATTAATATTGCTTCTATTTGAACGATTTCAACGATCTAAAATGCTTGAAAATGCCTATTTTAGCAAAACAGCACGTTTTGAGTTTTATTCTGCGTTTTAACGCGTAAACAGCATAAAACGACGAAATTTTTATTATTCGTTTTTATAAAAATTGCGTCTATTTGAACGATTTCAACGATCTAAATGCTTGAAAATGCTTATTTTAGCAAAAACAGCACGTTTTGAGCTTTTAATCTGCGTTTTAACGCGTAAAACAGCATAAAACGACGAATTTTTTATTATTCGTTTTTATTAATATTGCTTCTATTTGAACGATTTCAACGATCTAAAATGCTTGAAAATGCTTATTTTAGCAAAACAGCACGTTTTGAGCTTTAATCTGCTTTTTAACCTGTAAAACAGCATAAAAACGACAAAATTTTTTATTATTCGTTTTTATTAATATTGCGTCTATTTGAACGATTTCAACGATCTAAAATGCTTGAAAATGTTTATTTTAGCAAAACAGCACGTTTTGAGCTTTAATCTGCGTTTTAACGCGTAAAACAGCATAAAAACGACGAAGTTTTTATTAATCGTTTTTATTAATATTGCGTCTATTGAACGATTTCAACGATCTAAAATGCTTGAAAATGCTTATTTTAGCAAAACAGCACGTTTTGAGCTTTAATCTGCGTTTTAACGCGTAAAACAGCATAAAACGACGAATTTTTATTATTCGTTTTTATTATATTGCTTCTATTTGAACGATTTCAACGATCTAAAAATGCTTGAAAATGCTTATTTTAGCAAAACAGCACGTTTTGAGTTTTATTCTGCGTTTTAACGCGTAAAACAGCAAAAAAACGACGAATTTTATTATTCCTTTTTATTAATAATGCGTCTATTTGAACGATTTCAACGATCTAAAATGCTTGAAAATGATTATTTTAGCAAAACAGCACGTTTTGAGCTTTAATCTGCGTTTTAACGCGTAAAACAGCATAAAAACGACGAAATTTTTATTATTCTTTTTTCATTAATATTGCGTCTATTTGAACGATTTCAACGATCTTAAATGCTTGAAAATGCTTATTTGAGCAAAACAGCACGTTTAGAGCTTTAATCTGCGTTTTAACGCGTAAAACAGCATAAAACGAAGAATTTTTATTATTCGTTTTTTATTAATATTGCTTCTATTTGAACGATTTCAACGATCTAAAATGCTTGAAAATGCTTATTTTAGCAAAACAGCACGTTTTGAGCTTTATTCTGCGCTTTAACGCGTAAAACAGCATAAAAACGACGAAATTTTTATTATTCGTTTTTATTAATATTGCGTCTATTTGAACGATTTCAACGATCTAAAATGCTTGAAAATGCTTATTTTAGCAAAACAGCACGTTTTGAGCTTTAATCTGCGTTTTAACGCGTAAAACAGCATAAAAACGACGAATTTTTATTATTCGTTTTTATTAATATTGCTTCTATTTATACGATTTCAACGATCTAAAATGCTTGAAAATGCTTATTTTAGCAAAACAGCACGTTTTGAGCTTTAATCTGCGTTTTAACGCGTAAACCAGCATAAAAACGATGAAATTTTTATTATTCGTTTTTATTAATATTGCTTCTATTTGAACGATTTCAACGATCTAAAATGCTTGAAAATGCTTATTTTAGCAAAACACTTTTTGAGTTTAATCTGCGTTTAACGCGTAAAACAGCATAAAACGACGAAGTTTTTATTATTCGTTTTTTTTAAAATTTGCGTCTATTTGAACGATTTCAACGATCTAAAAGTTTTGAAATTGCTTATTTTAGCAAAACAGAGTTTTGATTTTTAATCTGCTTTTTAACGCGTAAAAACAAAAAAACGACGAATTTTTATTATTCTTTTTTTGTTAATATTGCTTCTATTTGAACGTTTTCAACGATCTAAAATGCTTAAAATGTTATTTTAGAAAAAACAGCACGTTTTGAGTTTTTAATCTGCGTTTTAAGGGCCCGCATAAAACGACGAAATTTTTTTATTATTCGTTTTTATTAATACGTCTATTTGAACGATTTCAATGTTCTAAAATGTTTGAAAATGATTTTAAAAAACAGCACGTTTTGATTTTTAATCTGCGTTTCAACGCGTAAAACAGCATAAAACGACAAATTTTTTTTAATTGTTTTTTTAATAGTTTCTATTTGAACGATTTCAACGTCTAAAATGTTTGAAAATGCTTATTTTAGCAAAACAGCACTTTTTTGAGTTTTAATCTGCGTTTTAACGCGTAAAACATAAAACGACGAATTTTTATTTTTCTTTTTTATTAATATTGCTTCTA